>NC_041388.1:531965253-532069643 GCF_002162155.2 Triticum dicoccoides
CGGGCTTGGGATCGGGAGGGCAGCGGTCCTGGGCGGCGGGCTCGGGGGGCTCGGTCAAGGGCGGCGGCGGTGAGGTCGAGGGCGGCGACAGTGTGGTCGAGAGCGGCGGCGGTGAGGTTGAGGGCGGGCGGTGGCGGCGGCGGTGAGGGCGCAGGCGCGCTCGGGCTCGGGCGGCGGCGATAGGGAGTAGGGGAACAGGCCGGTGGGGGGAAAGGAGGACTTAGCGAAATTTTGATGCGGGGGGTGGTTAACTCGAACTAGCAGTAGCGCACGTACAGAAAACGCGCTATAGCTAACTTAACTACAGCGCGTTTTGGGAAAAACCGCTACTGCTAATGGAAGCAGTTATTTCTTTTGTTTAGTAAAAACATCAAAAATATACATTGGTCATCATTGATCTTTTTGTGTATAATATAAATAATCAACATGAATCTGCACTATACCTGTATAGGTACAGGCGAGGATTCATACTGCAACCACAAATCATACACATATAGTTCAATGAAGACCAAGTGCTCGAGATAGGTTGTGAAGCAACATATTTAAGGTGGTAAACACCTTGTTCTCTTAGCAGTATGGGACTAAACTTAATTAGTTGCGGTCATACTTACCAGCAGCGAGTTTTGAGCAAAACCGCTACTAGTAAGTTCTTTAGCAGTAGCGCGTCCACGGGAAGGGCGCTACTACTATATCTAGCCTGGAGGCAACACCGTGGAAATTATAGTAGTAGCGCTCTTTTCACCTAGAGCGCTACTGCTACTCAGTCATTAGCAGCGCTCTTTTCTAAAGCTCGTTGCTGCTAATTAGCAGTAGCATCTGTTTTTAGACTGCGCTGCTGCTAAGATTTTGTGTATAAGGTTTTCCCTAGTAGTGTAGGCTCATTGGTCCATGAGGAGTTGGATGAGATTCATCATGTAATCGAGTTAGTTTTGTTAGGGCTTGATCCCTAGTATCCACTATGTTCTTAGATTGATGTTTCTATGGCTTTGCCATGCTTAATGCTTGTCACTTTGGGCCCGGGTGCCATGAACTCAGATCTGAATCGTTTATGAATTCATCATTATATCCATGTTTTAGATTTGATCTTCCAAGTTATATTCACCTACTACGTGTTATGATCCGGCAACCCCGGAGTGACAACAACCGGGCCCACTCCCGGTGATGACCGTAGGTTGAGGAGTTCATGTATTCACTATGTGTTAATGCTTTCTTTCGGTTCTCTATTAAAAGGAGGCATTAATAGCCCTTAGTTTCCAATATGGACCCCGTTGCCACGGGAGGGTAGGACAAAATATCTCATGCAAGTTCTTTTAATAAAGCACGTATGACTATTTACAAAATACATGCCTACATTATATTGATGAACTCAAGCTAGTGTCGTATCGCCCTTGGTTATAACTGTCACATGATGAATATCATCCAACAAGTCACTGATCCAATGCCTACGAATTTATCCTAGATTGTTTCTGCTAAGTTAATACTGCTATCATAACTGTTACACTTTCTATGAAATTACTATTATCACTATTAACATTATCGTTACTGCTGTCACTATTATCAAAACTATCAAACTAGTTTGCTACTGAACACTTTGATGCAGATAATTAATCTCCAGGTGTGGTCGAATTGACAACTCAGCTGCTAATACCTTCCAATATTATTTGGCTCCCCTTGTGTCGAGTCTATAACTTTGGGTTAAATACATTACCCTCGAAAACTGTTGCGATCCCCTATACTTGTGGGTTATCAAGACATTTTTCCGGTGCCGTTGCCGGGGAGCATAGTTATATTTGTTGAGTCACTTGGGATTATTATCATATTATCACTATGAAGAATCTGAAGGATCCAAAGACTAAGATATTTCCCTCAAGGACGAGGGGAGGTAAGGAACTGCCATCCAATTCTGCTTTATATTCTCCTTCTGTTATGAATAAACTTGTAACACCACCACATGCTATTAATTCTGATATGTCGCAAGTTATTTATGATGCTACTTATACTATGGATAATTCTTATGATGATGCTAGTACCTTGCTTGATAATGATGATGTGTCACTTGGTGAATTTCTTGATAAACAAATTTCTATAGTTATACAACATGATGTTGTTGAATCTGATGATGAGCTTGAAACTGAATCTCCTGAGACACCTTCTAGAACTAGCCTTACTAGATATGAATTGCCTAAGGTACCGGAAGGTTATGCTATGAGTGAAGAAACAACTAGACATATTCTTGCGTGTAATGACAGAAATGATCTAGAGAAATTATTACACAAGTATAAAGAGAAATCTCGGAATGCTAGAATGAAGTGTGATCCTAAGTTTGCAACTTCACCTATCTTTATTAATGATATGGATTATGAATTCTCTGTCGACCCAGAGTTAATTACTTTGGTTGAATTTGATCCTTTCATGGTTATGAAACTCAAAACTGTTGTGGCACATCTTACTAAGTTGAATGATATAGCCACTCTTTTTACTCATGATGAGGAAACTCGCTACTAATTTATTCTCAAATTATTTCCTTTCTCATTAAAGGGTGATGCTAAATCTTGGTACAATATTCTTGCTCCTGGTTGTGTGTGTAGTCCCCAGCATATGATTTATAACTTATTTGAAAAATATTTTCCTGCTCATAAGAAACAAGCTGCCTTACAGGAAATATTTAGCTTTGTGCAAACTAAAGAAGAGAGTCTCCCACAAGTTTGGGGGAGGCTTTGCCAGTTACTTAATGCTTTGCCTGATCATCCTCTTAAGAAAAATGAAATACTTGATATCTTCTATAATGGACTAACCGATGCTTCTAGGGACTTCCTAGATAGTTGTGCTAGTTGTGTTTTCAGGGAACGAACTGTTGGACAAGCTGGGGAATTATTGAATAACATATTGAAAAATTATGATGATTGGAATATTCCCGAACCACCGGCTAAACCCACTCCGAAGAAGATGGGTATTTTATATCTCAGTCCTAAAGATATGCAAGAGGCAAAGAAATCTATGAAGGAAAATGTATTAAAGTTGAGGATGTTAAAATTTTACCTCCTATTGAAGAAATACATGGGGTTAATACACCACCAATTCCTAAGGTGGTAGAGGTAAATTCTCTAATGAAGTTCAATGATAATGACAATCCTCACAATATGCATCCTAGTCAATGCCTTTATGAGTTTGAAAACTACATTAGAAAACAAGATCACTTCAATGCAAATGTTATGAAACAATTGTAATATAATTTTGATAGGATTGCTCACTTGAGTGACTTGTTATTAAGAATTTCAAATGATGTTAGAGGTGTTGGAAAACATGCTTCTATGGTTCAAACTCAACTAGAACAAGTTGCTAGATCACAAAGAGAATTTCTTGAAGAAATGAATCATAATGTGCATGACTTTGTTGTTAGAGTTGCAACTAGAGGAGGTAAAATGACTTAGGAACCACTTTATCCTGAGGGACACCCAAAAAGAATTGAACAAGATTCACAAAGAGCCAACACTAGTGCACCTAGTTCTTCTAAAAATAAAAATAAGAATAAGAATGATAGGACTTCACATGCTGCTAGTGAACCTGAAATAGAGAAATCTCCTGACAATGATAATGAAGTTTCTATCTCTGATGCTGAAACTCAGTCTGGTAATGAACATTCACCTAGTAATAATGAAAAAGATAATGCTGATCTTCATGAAGACACTCAACCAAATTATAAAGAACCAGACGATGATGTTGAGATAGAACCACCTATTGATCTTGATAACCCACAAGCTAAGAATAAAAGATATGACAAAAGAGACTTTGTTGCTAGAAAACACGGTAAAGAAAGAGAACTGTGGGTTCAAAAACCTATGCCTTTTCCACCCTAGTCAACTAAAAAGAATGATGAAGAAGAATTTGAACGCTTTGCTGAATGCTGAGGCCAATCTTTTTGCATACTCGCTTGACTGATATCCTAAAAATGCCTCCATATGCAAAGTATATGAAAGACATCATCACAAATAAGAGAAAAATACCGGAATTTGAAATATCCACTATGCTTGATAACTACACTTTTAAAGATGGAGTACCTAAAAAACTCAGAGATCCGGGAATAACAACTATACCTTGCTCTATCAAAAAGAATTATGTGAAAACTTCTTTGTGTGATTTAGGAGCTGGTGTTAGTGTTATGCCTTTCTCTTTATATAAAAGACTTGACTTGAATAAACTCACACTTACTGAGATATCTTTGCAAATGGCTGACAAATCAACTGCCATACCTATCAGTATCTGTGAGGATGTGCCTGTTGTTGTTGCTAATGTTACTATTTTGACTGACTTTGTTATATTTGAGATGCCCGAGGACGACAACATGTCGATTATCCTTGGTAGACCCTTCTTTAATACTGCAGGGGCTGTTATTGATTGCAATAAAAGCAAGGTCACTTTTCATATCAATGGTAATGAGCATACGGTGCACTTTCCGAAGAAACAATTCCAAGTGAATGGTATTAATTTATTGAATAATCTCCGACAATCACTACTGGAAGTTTTCAAATACCTCTACCTACTGTCAAAAAGAAATATGAAATGCTTATTGTTGGGGAAATGCATATCCCCATTGAGGTAACTTAGTGATTTACGAAAGTTCTTCAGTTTCATGCTAATTGGAAGTGATTGTTAATAAGACTTGATCAACCTTATTAATGGATCATTTTTGAACGGTATGAAGTTGATGAATTTAGTAAGCACTACCTTCTGTCCTTACTTTTTATTTTATGTTTTTATTAGTTAAATTAAATAAAATGCCATGTTTTGTCTGTTTTCTGAATTTCTTGTGCAATAAAAAATGACCCAAAAAAGTTCGCAGAATGCCCTAAAAATTTTACACAATTTTCTCTGAATATTTGAGAATTTTTTATGCAATAAACATCAGAGGGAGGTGCACCAGGTGGGCACAAACCACCTGGGCGCGCCAGGACCCCCAGGCGCGCCCTGGTGGGTTGTGGTCCCCACGCGGGCCCCCTCACTTATCTCTTTAGCCCACATCATCACTGACCTCCAGAAAATAATCTCCATTGCTCTCTCTCCTGTGTTCTTGAGCTCAAACCCACGGATTTCGATCTCTTTGCTCGAAGCTCCGTTTCCGAAACTGTTTCGAGGGATTGTGCTTGGTATGTGACTCCACCGTTTGTCCAATTAGTTTTTGTTTTAGTGGTTTATACTTTGAATAATTAGCTACTCTTGGTGTTGTTGTAGATGTGATTACATGTTGAATTCTTAGTGTTCTAAGTAGTTTGAATGCTTGCTATGGCCTCTATCTATCCCTATGAGTAGTTGCTATCAATCTTATAAAGTTTTGTTGACAAATTTTTGTCAGCCCAAAATTTTTATTTTCAGAAAATTGTACGCGGACATGATGAACCTATTTGGAAGGAGTTCTTCGAGGATAGGATCCTCGGGGGCATCTTCTAGTGATAGTTCTACTCGCCGTTCTTATGTTGAACCAAGTGAAAGTTCCACATGAAGTGTCGCTACCATAACATGCTTATGGCCTTGCGATGAGTATATGATGCGAGTGGGCATTAAGGAGAAATTTGAGCAATATGTTCACAATGCCAGTCTTGGTCCCTACCTCTCAGATAAGTGTGAACAACACCAACTTCTCACTGAATCATTTGTCAAAGGATTTAAATGTTTTCTGCATGAGTCTAGGGTGTTGTTTATGCTTTATGATAATCCTTTTACTATTCCACTATAGAATTTTGCTTCCCATTGCAAACTTCCATTTTGGGGTTCACTTGATGAGCCATCAACGACTGAGTTTGAGTCTTTCTTGACTAGCCTTTGTTACGGTGAAAATAGGGGAGTGAGAGAAGGAGGAATAAAGAGCATTCATTTTCCCGCAATTCAGTACTTTGCATTATTTAACGGGAAATGCATAGTAGGCAAGAAAGACTGTAGCATACTTTGTGTGACAGACTTGAGCCTCATTCACACTGCTCTCACTGGTGAAAGGAATTATAACCTTGGAGCGATTATTGCACATAGACTTCAGCATAATGCTAATAGTGGTTGGTTCTATGGTGGAATTTACGCCACATGTTTAGCACGAGGGCTGGGCGTTTCACCTTTGCCCTTTGATCCTATCGTACCCACATAGTATTTAGATTTTGACACCTTAAAAGAGCATAAGATTCTCAAGGGAAAGGTTGATAACTTCATTTATAATCTTTTGTTTAACCAAACATCTATTGTGGACACATATTTGCCTGCGCCTGCTCTTTTTGACTATAACAGCAAGGGAAGATATTTTGTTCTTGAGAGCGAGGCCCGAGCTCATAATGCAGCAGTGGTGGCGGCACGGCGTGCTGTGGCATCTGCACTGAGAGCATCTGTGAGCTACCACGCCGACTACTACCCTCCAGCTACTGATAGATTACCAACTTAGGCCAAAAGCCTAAGCTTGAGGGAGTACGTGTTTCTCACCGACATTACATTTATGTCTACATATCATTCTATTTGTCGGGGTTCACATTGTTTCATTGTATCATCCATGCTTAGATTTATTTTCTTGCTTTCTTCTTGTGTGTTTGAAAAACTTTAGAAAAAACAAAAAAAAATAGTTGTAGCTAGTCTACTTTCTATGCATGCTTAGCTGTAGTATTAAAAAGAGAAAACCCAAAAAGATTTCCTTGTTCTTATTTTTCTTGTTGGGAGCTTTCCCGTGTAAATAGTTTTTCTTGTTTTTGCTTTTCCCTTATTTGCTTGTTAGAGAAAACCAAAAACTCCAAAAATATTTCAGTGTGTTTCTCTGAATTTCTTTCCTTTTTGTTTGAGTTGTACCAAGGAGAAGACCACGATGAAAATGATGAGTGGCTCTCATTTGAATAATTGTTAAACTAATAAAGAGCATATTTTACCTTGTCTTCTCCTGTTGAATAAAATGTTTGCAGATTCCAGCTTAGTCCATGGCACTCTTGCACTATTATTGTTTTCATATCATTCGGTCGTGCAAGTGAAAGGAAATAATGACGACATCTGATGAACTGGCCGTGGCAAAGAGAAACTGGTATGAACTTGACTTGTTATGTTTGTGTAAATATGTTTAACCTAGTATCCATGCTTTAGCCCATTATGATTAAACATGATTGCAATGACAATTAGAGATTATAGTTTCTCATGCCATGCATAAGTAGCTGGGAGTTAATAATGATTTATCTCTGATATCAACATAGCATTAAAATGATTGTGATGAAGTATGATGATATGGTATCCTCCTCTGAATGTTCAAGTGGCTTGACTTGGTACATGTTCATGCATGTAGTTGAATCGAAACCAACATAGCCTCTATAATATTTATGTTCATGGTGTTCATATCCTACTCATGATAGTGTCCAGTGTTACTTATGCATAATGCATGGTATGATCGTTGTTGCTCTCTAGCTGGACACTTCTCAATCTAAATTGCTAGCCTTCGCCTATACTAAGTGGGGATTCTGCTTGTACATAAAAAACCTTGAGCCCAAAGTTATTCCAGATGAGTCCACCATACCTACCTATATATGGTATTACCCTGCCGTCCTAAGTAAATTTGCATGTGCCACCTCTAAAAACTTCTAAAAAATTATCTATTTTGTGTGCCTGGATCGTTCATGGAACAACAGGAGGTGGTCGTATCTTCCATGCTAAGCGGGTTATTCTCAGGTCGAGTGTTTATTCACTCGCCATCGCACGAGAAAAGGGCGGTAATAGGGATGCCTAGTCCCAAACTACAAAATACAAAAAGAGTTAATAGCTCGAATAATCAAACAAAAACTCCCAATGGAGTCAAAACCTTTACTTTTATCGCTTGGGGATCGCTACTAGCCTGTTTAGCATGGCAGATATTTATAACTGAGGGTCGTGAAGTAAATGATAAGGGTGCATGTCTCAAAATATCATTTATATCTATTTTAAAAATTGAGCTCTCGCACCTCTACAAATCATTGCTTCCCTCTGCGAAGGGGCTATGTATTTACTTTTATGTTGTGTCATCACCTTCTAAAACAAGCACCGGAAACTGAGTAGAGCACAGCTGTCATGATTTATGCATTGTGCGTAGCTAATGTTGGGTGCATCATGAATGGATGTTTTCTACCATGAATTACAATGTTTAGTCGCTGCTTGAACTTTGGAGGTGCTCTGCATTTATGTTTTGCAGTCTCAGATAGGGCTAGGGAGATACCATTGTAGTCATATTATATCATGGTTGTTTTGACAACGTGTTGTCATTTGAAATATCTTATTATTGCTTGCTAGCTGATTATGTTATTGATATGAGTCATTATAATCTTTAAGAGTTATTTTTGACATGGTTAGTTATAATGCCAGCTGAAAATCTGGGTGCTATTTAAGCTTATTTATGCAAACAAGAGCAAAAGAGTTCGTAAAAGTTTTTCTTTCTCAATTTCAGTTTATCAACTGAATTGCTTGAGGACAAGCAAAGGTTTAAGCTTGGGGGAGTTGATACGTCTCCAACGTATCTACTTTTTCTCTTGCCTTTCCTCTTGTTTTGGACTCTAATTTGCATGATTTGAATGAAACTAACCTCAGACTGACGCTGTTTTCAGCAGAACTACCATGGTGCTATTTTTGTGCAGAAATAAAAGTTCTCGGAATGGAACGAAACTTCACGGGGTTTTTTCATATAATAAATGAGAATTTCTAGAGCCAAGACCTACCAGAGAGGGGACCCTGGGTAGGCACAACCCACCAGGGCGCACCCCTCTCTCCTGGCAAGCCCAGGTGGGTTGTACCCACCTGGTGGCCCCGCAAACCTCAACCCTGACACTATAAATTCCTATTTCCGGAGGAAAAATCAAGGAGAAAGAATTATCGCGATCCACGAGATGGAGCCGCTGCCAAGCCCTATTCTTCCTCGGGAGGGCAGATCTGGAGTCCGTTTGGGGCTCCGGAGAGAGGGGTCTTCATTCTTTGTCATCACCAACCCATCTCCATCGCCAATTCCTTGATGCTCCCCACCGGGAGTGAGTAATTCCTTTGTAGGCTCGCTGGTCGGTGAGGAGTTGGATGAGATTCATCATGTAATCGAGTTAGTTTTGTTAGGGCTTAATCCCTAGTATCCAATATGTTCTTAGATTGATGCTGCTATGACTTTGCCATGCTTAATGCTTGTCACTTTGGGCCTGGGTGCCATGAACTCAGATCTGAACCGTTTATGAATTCATCATTATATCCATGTTTTAGATCCGATCTTGCAAGTTATAGTCACCTACTACGTGTTATGATCTGGCAACCCCGGAGCGACAACAACCGGGCCCACTCCCGGTGATGATCGTAGTTTGAGGAGTTCATGTATTCACTATGTGTTAAAGCTTTGTTCCGGTTCTCAATTAAAAGGAGGCCTTAATATCCCTTAGTTTCCAATATGGACCCCGCTGCCACAGGAGGGTAGGACAAAAGATGAAATGCAAGTTCTTTTAATAAAGCATGTATGACTATTTACATAATACATGCTTACATTATATCGATGAACTGGAGCTAGTGCCGTATTGCCCTAGGTTATAACTATCACATGATGAATATCATCCAACAAGTCACCGATCCAATGCCTATGAATTTATCCTATATTGTTTCTTCTAAGTTACTATTGCTATCATCACTATTACACTTGCTACAAAATACTGCTATCACTGTTACTGTTACCGTTACTGCTGTCACTATTATCAAAACTATCAAATTACTTTGCTACTGAACACTTTGCTGCAGATAATTAACCTCCAGGTGTGCTTGAATTGAATACTCAGCTGCAAATACATTCAAATATTCTTTGGCTCCCCTTGTGTCAAATCTATAAATTTGGGTTAAATACTTCACCCTCGAAAACTGTTGCGATCCCCTATACTTGTGGGTCATCATACCCCCGGAGATATATGCTTCAGTGCAAAGGATGGCTCGCTTCCCTACTGCCCAACTGACATCGTTGGCTGAGGCCCAAGATGAAGATGGAAGTTGGCTTCTCCGCTTCTGTGGAGCCCATGCGGAGTCCACGAAGGTCCTAGCAACAAAAGGATCCGGCAAGACACCTACTGTGTTGTAACACCCCGGATGTAATTTACCTTATATGTACCCCAACTCTTGCCGTTTCCGGCCTAAGTTATTTTATTTACCTCGGGTTCGGGTTTTTGTCTCCATGTGTTGTTGCCTTGTCATGCATCTCATATCATGTCATCGTGTGCAATGCATTTGCATACGTGTTCGTCTCATGCATCCGAGCATTTTCCCCGTTGTCCGTTTTGCATTCCGGCGCTCCTATCTCCTCCGGTGCCCCTTTCTACCTCTTTTCGTATGTGGGGGTTAAACATTTCTGGATTGGACCGAGACTTGCCAAGCGGCCTTGGTTTACTACCGGTAGACCGCCTGGCAAGTTTCGTGCCATTTGGACTTCGTTTGATACTCCAACGATTAACCGAGGGACCGAGAAGGCCTCGTTTGTGTTGCATCCCAACACCCTTCCAATTTGGCCCAAAACCCACCTAAACCCTCTCCATTACCTAGATTGTTCGATCACGATCGTGTGGCCAAAAACCGTGCTCAATTTGGAGCCTCCTAGCTCCTCCTACCTATAAAAAGGCCACTCCCCCGAAATTTTCGGATCTTTCCTACCCCTAACCCTAGTCTCCTCCCTCCTCCAGCCGCCGGATGTGTCCGACCGGGCCGGACACGTCCGCCCCGCTTCCCCCGGCGAACCAGAGCACGCCACCTGTTCCCTGGCCACCGCGTCGCCGTCAGGCCCGCCAGTCCCGCGGCTGGCCCGTGCTTCGCCACTCCAGGCCGCGCTCCTCCATCGCCCCGACACGCCGTCCACCGCTAGAGCCGGCCCCCGCGCCGCCGTACACCGCCGGCGACCGCCGCTGCTCTTCGCGCCGGCGACCGCCACTCCACCGCGCCGGCGCCGCCCCCTCGCCGGTGTCACAACGAACTTCGGCTCGGATCCGGCCCCGGCGACCCCAAGCTCCGACGACAACGACGAACTCCGGCGCCTGAGCTGCTACGGTGCTGTAGTCCAGATCCAGATCCAAAGAAAAAACCCTAACGGTTGACCTTTTTGCCTCTGTTTCAGTATTTTTTTGGAACCTTCATCATGTCGTATCTCTGCATCCGTGGCTCCGATTTGCGCGTGTAGCATATCAAAATGTTCGCCTCGACGAGTACATCATTTCATCTCATTGTATCATTTTCATTTGAGCTTATATTGATGCCCGAAATGCTGTTGGAAGAGGGCTATGTGATAAATTTGCCAGATCTGTTTCATCAAATAGATATTTGTCATTTTTGCCATGACTAATGTGTGCATGATATCCTCTTGAGCTCTACATGAGTTTTGTTATATGCCATGACATATTTAGAGAGGTGCTTACCATGTATTTTTGTGATATGTGTGGTGACTATCACAAGCTTGCAAAGTAGTGTAATCGGTAATGCTGATTTCAGGGACTTAGAATTTCACTAAGTCCTTGTCCTGATTTTGTCGTTATGCCAGATGTTCGGGTTGTTTCCTAGTGATCCGTGCCTCTTTTGAGGATGATCAGTAAGGATGTTTTGTTAACATTGTGGTGCTCTGTCCATCCATGTCTTTGTTTGCATGCTCCAGTTTTTCACTAAGTCTGAAATCTGTTTATGTTTCTGCCATGTTCACATGCTTGCAATTGTATTTTCTGATCCCTTTTGGCTCAAGGTCACTAAGGGACTTTTGTTAAGTGCTTTGAGTAGCTTCATGCCATGTCTTGCTTTGCCATGTTAAGTTCCTGTAGCATATAGTTTTCATGCTCTAAAGTGTGCTTCCTGATGATAAATTCCAGACTTGTGTTAATTTCACTAAGTCTGGAACCTGTTATCATTTGCACTTTTGCCATGCTTGTTTGGACCTGTTAATGGGTGAATTAGCCGTAGCTCAGTGTTCATCTTTTGTCAAGCATCAAGAGTGAATCCCTTCCATGTATTTTGTTGTCATGTTTGAGTGTTGTAGCATACTTATCTTGATGCATTTAGATGGCTACTTGCTGATTATCGCAGACCGGTGTCATATTTGTTTTGCTTGCCATTTCCAAACCGTGCATCCGATTCCGGTGATCTTTATATCGATTTCAACCGAAATCACCTCACCTTTCCAGTGGCACTCTTGGATTTCCAAGTTGAGTCCAGGTTTAATCATTCTTTGTCAAATCTTGCATATGCATCACATACCGCATCCCGCATAGCATACCATGTTTGCATCATGTTGTTTGAGCATTGCATGTGGTTGATTGTGTTCCGTTTGCTTGTTGTTCTTGCTTGGGTAGAGCCGGGAGACGAGTTCGCGAACGAGGAGCCCGTTGAGTTCGCTTACGAGGATCAAGTCAACTCTGACAACTTTGCAGGCAAGATGATCATACCCTCGAAATCACTTCTATCTTTGCTTGCTAGATGCTCGCTCTTTTGCTATGCCTATGCTATGACACCTACCACTTGCTTATCATGCCTCCCAAATTGCCATGTCAAACCTCTAACCCACCATGTCCTAGCAAACCGTTGATTGGCTATGTTACCGCTTTGCTCAGCCCCTCTTATAGCGTTGCTAGTTGCAGGTGAAGATTGGAGATCGTTCCTTGTTGGAACATTGTTTATTGTTGGGATATCACTATATTATATTGTTATCTTAAATGCACCTATATACTTCTTAAAGGATGGAAGGCTCGGCCTTTTGCCTAGTGTTTTGTTCCACTCTTGCCGCCCTAGTTTCCGTCATATCGGTGTTATGTTCCCGGATTTTGCGTTCCTTATGCGGTTGGGTTATAATGGGAACCCCTTGACAGTTCGCCTTGAATAAAACTCCTCCAGCAATGCCCAACCTTGGTTTTACCATTTGCCACCTAGCCTCTTTTTTCCCTTGGGTTTCTAGAGCCCAAGGGTCATCTTTATTTAACCCCCCCCCCCGGGCCAGTGCTCCTCTGAGTGTAGGTCCAAACTAGAGCCCCTTGCAGCGCCACCTCGGGGAAACTCGAGGGCTAGTTTTAGTTGTACGGATTTCTTATCCGAGTGTGCCCTGAGAACGAGATATGTGCAGCTCCTATCGGGATTTGTCGGCACATTCGGGCGGCGTTGCTGGACTTGTTTTACCATTGTCGAGGATGTCTTGTAAAACCGGGATGCCGAGTCTGATCGGAATGTATCAGGAGAAGGAATATCCTTCGTTGACCATGAGAGCTTATGATGGGCTAAGTTGGGACTCCCCTGCAGGGATTTGAACTTTCGAAAGTCGTGCCCGTGGTTATGGGCAGATGGGAATTTCTTAATGTCCGGTTGTAGATAACATGAAACTTAACTTAATTAAAATGAATCAACCGCGTGTGTAACCGTGATGGTCTCTTCTCGGCGGAGTCCGGGAAGTGAACACGGTGTTGGAGTAATGTTTGACGTAGGTTGCTCTAGGATCACTTCTTGATCATAGTTCTTCGTCCGTGCTCTGCCTTCTCTTCTTGCTCTCTTTTGCGTATGTTAGACACCATATATGCTAGTCGCTTGCTGCAGCTCCACATCATACCTTGTCTTACCTATAAGCTTAAATAGTCTTGATCGCCAAGGTGCGAGATTGCTGAGTCCCCGTGACTCACAGTTTACTTCCAAAACCAGATGCAGGGACCGATGATACCGTTCCAGACAATGCGCTTGAGCTCAAGTGGGAGTTCGATGAAGACTCTCGCCATTACTATGTGTCTTTCCCATATGATCAGTAGTGGTGCCCAGTTGGGGCGATCGGGGACCGTGTCGCATGTGGGGGTTGATCTTTATTTTGGTACCGTAGTCGGACCATGAGTGTATTGGATGATTGTAATGTTATTCATGTATTTGTGTGACTTGGCGAGTGTAAGCCAACTATGTATCCTTTACCCCTTTTATCTATTTACATGGGTTGTTGTGAAGATTACCTTACTTGCGACATTGCTTTCAATGCAGTTATGCCTCTAAGTCGTGCTTCGACACGTAGGAGATATAGCCGCATCGAGGGCGTTACATGTGTATGCTCGCGTCACGTCCGCGGTGGCCTTCATGGGACCCAAGCGGTGGCAGCCTCATGTGTTCTACTTCTCCTTGATGATGGCGGTGGACGCGGAGGCGCTGGCCACCGACACGTCGCTCTCCTTGCACCTGGCTTCTGTCACTACTTGCATGCCGCGGCCGCAGGCATGGGAGTCTCGGCCACAAAAAAAGGAGACATGGCCACACACACGGGAGGCCCGGTATGAGGCGACAGCGTGGACGGTAGCGACGATGCCCGTGCTCCCCGCCATGCCAGCGTGGAGCAGCTCGCCGCTCCTCGTCGAGCTATTCTGGAGCGACGAGGTGTTGAACCGTGCGCCGGCTTGGGGAGACAACTGGATCCGTCGGGCGAGGGGAGGGAGGTTGATTAGAGAGCTACATAGCTCATATCTGGCTGGCTCGGTGGGCCACCCATCCGGCTTGGATGCCGGATAAACTACTCTTCGTAAGACAATGTAAGAGTGGAGGTGTGCGATTCTTGGCCGGTGTCTGGCCTTGTTTAAATAGGAGATTAAATAGACAGTGGATGGGAGGAGCTCGGCCGGCGTTGCGTTTAATGTCGGCCCGGTCATAAATGGATGTGTGTCCGGAGTGGGTTTCTCAGCTTCCACACGGGTTTCACGGAGGTGTTTGAATGCAGCAAGGAGGCGTGTTCAGCCGGGCTTGCAGCGAGCGGCGCCCTCGACTCTGATGTACGACACCACGCCATTCTTCCACTGACGTGTGGGCTCTTTGGGTACATGGCCTGCATGTCAGTGACCCAACGCAGGCAGCGCGCGGTAGAGGAACTTTTGGTGGGCCAGGGCGGTTGATAACCCACAAGTATAGGGGATCGCAACAGTTTTCGAGGGTAGAGTATTTAACCCAAATTTATTGATTCGAGACAAGGGGAGCCAAAGAATATTCTCAAGTATTAGCAGTTGAGTTCTCAATTCAACCACACCTGGAAACTTAATATCTGTAGGAAAGTATTTAGTAGCAAAGTAATATGATAGTAGCGGTAACGGTAGTAAAAGTAATAGTTTTGGGTTTATAGTGATTGTAACAATAGCAACGGAAAAGTAAATAAGCAAAGAACAATATGTCAAAAGCACATAGGCAATGGATCAGTGATGGATAATTATTTTGGATGTGATTCCTCATGCAATAGTTATAACATAGGGTGACACGGAACTAGCTCCAGTTCATCAATGTAATGTAGGCATGTATTCTGAATATAGTCATACGTGCTTATGGAAAAGAACTTGCATGACATCTTTTGTCCTACCCTCCCGTGGCAGCGGGGTCCTATTGGAAACTAAGGGATATTAAGGCCTCCTTTTAATAGAGTACCGGACCTAAGCATTAACACTTAGTGAATACATGAACTCCTCAAACTACGGTCATCACCGATAAGTACCCCGATTATTGTCACTTCGGGGTTAACGGATCATAACACATAATAGGTGACTATAGACTTGCAAGACAGGATCAAGAACTCACATATATTCATGAAAACATAATAGGTTCAGATCTGAAATCATGGCACTCGGGCCCTAGTGACAAGTCATAGCAACATCAATCTCAGAACATAATGGATACTAGGGATCAAACCCTAACAAAACTAGCTCAATTACATCATAAATCTCATCCAACCCATCACCGTCCAGCAAGCCTACGATGGAATTACTCATGCACGGCGGTGAGCATCATGAAATTGGTGATGGCGGAAGGTTGATGATGTCGATGGTGATGGATTCCCCTCTCCGGAGCCCCGAATGGACTCCAGATCAGCCCTCCCGAGAGAGATTAGGGCTTGGCGGTGGCTCCGTATCATAAAACACGATGAATCCTTCTCTCTTAATTTTTTCTCCCCGAACACGAATATATAGAGTTGGAGTTGAGGTCGGAGGAGCACCAGCGGGCCCATGAGGGTGGGGGGCGTGCCCAGGGGGTAGGCACGCCCCCACCCTCGTGGACAGGGTGTGGGCCCCCTAGCCTTGTTTCTTTTGCCAGTATTTTTTATATATTCCAAAAATAATCTCCGATGATTTTCAGGTCATTCCGAGAACTTTTATTTCTGCACAAAAATAACACCATGGCAATTCTGCTGAAAACAGCGTCAGTCCAGGTTAGTTCCATTCAAATCATGCAAGTTCGAGTCCAAAACAAGGGCAAAAGTGTTTGGGAAAATAGATATGATGGAGACGTATCAACTCCCCCAAGCTTAAACCTTTGCTTGTCCTCAAGCAATTCAGTTGACAAACTGAAAGTGTTAAAGAAAAACATTTACAAACTCTGTTTGCTCTTGTTGTTGTAAATATGTAGAGCCAGCATTCAAGTTTTCAGCAAATATTATGAACTAACCATATTTACAATAACATTTAGGTCTCAAGTTTTACTCATATCAATGGCATAATCAACTAGCGAGCAATAATAATAAATCTCAGATGGCAACACTTTCTCAAAACAATCATAATATGATATAACAAGATGGTATCTCGCTAGCCCTTTCTAAGACCGCAAAACAATAAATGCAGAGCACCCCTAAAGATCAAGGGCTGACTGGAAATTGTAATTCATGGTAAAAGAGATCCAGTCAAGTCATACTCAATGTAAACTAGTAATAATACATGCAAATGACAGCGGTGCTCTCCAACTGGTGCTTTTTCATAAGAGGATGATGACTCAACATAAAATTAAATGGATAAGCCCTTCGCAGAGGGAAGAAGGGATTAGTAGAGGTGCCAGAGCTCGATTTTGAAATAGAGATGAATAATATTTTGAGCAGTATACTTTCATTATCAACATAACAACTGAGACATCTCGATATCTTCCATGCTACACAAATTATAGGTGGTTCCCAAGCAGAATGGTAAAGTTTATACTCCCCCCACCAACTGTTGGGGAATGTAGCAATAATTCAAAATTTTCCTATGTGTCACCAAGATCAATCTAGGAGATACTAGCAACGAGAGAGAGGGAGTGCATCTTCATACCCTTGAAGATCGCTAAGTGGAAGCGTTATAAGAACGCGGTTGGTGGAGTCGTACACGCAGCGATTCAGATCACGGTCGATTCCGATCTAAGCGCCGAACAACGGCGCCTCCGCGTTCAACACATGTACAGCCTGGGGACGTATCCTCCTTCTTGATCCAGCAAGGGGAGAGGAGAAGTTGAGGGAGAACTCCGACAGCATGACGGTGTGGTGGTGATGGAGCTCGTGGTTCTCCGGCAGGGCTTCACCAAGCGCTACGGAGGAGGAGGAGGCGTAGGAGAGGGGAAGGGGCTGCGCTAGGGGAAGGGTGCGGCTGCCCTCTCTCTCCCTCACTATATATAGGGGGAAGGGGGAGGAGGAGGCGCCCTAGGGTTTCCCTAGGGTAGGTGCGGCGGCCACAGGGGAAACCCTAGATGGGTTTGGGCGCCCCCACCCCTAGGAAACTTGCCCCCCAAGCCGGGAGGGGAGGTTGCCCTAGGAGAGGTGCCCCCACCTCTCCAGGTTACGTGAGATGGAGTGGGAGGGGCGCTCATCCCCTTAGTGGGCTGATGTGCCCCCTTCCCTTGGCCCATAAGGCCTCCCAACGCTTGTCGGGGCCTCCGAAACCCCTTTTGGACACGCTGGTCGTCACCTGGTACCCCCGGAATAATTCCAGACTCCAATACCCTTCGTCCAATATATTGATCTTCACCTACGGACCATTCCGGAACTCCTCGTCGCATCCGGGATCTCATCCGGGACTCCGAACAACCTTAGGTAACCACATACTATTTCCCATAACAACTCTAGCATCACCGAACCTTAAGTGTGTAGACCCTATGGGTTCGGGAACCATGCAGACATGACCAAGACATATCTCTGGCCAATAACCAATAGCGGGATCCGGATACCCATGTTGGCTCCCACATGTTCCACGATGATCTCATCGGATGACCACGATGTCGGGGATTCAATCAATCCCGTATACAATTCCCTTTGTCTATCGGTATGTTACTTGCCCGAGATTCAATCGTCAGTATCCCCATACCTCGTTCAATCTTGTTAGTGGCAAGTCTCTTTACTTGTTCCATAACGCATGATCCTGTGGCTAACTCCTTAGTCACATTGAGATCATTATGATGATGCATTATCGAGTGGGCCCAGAGATACCTTCCGTCATATGGAGTGACAAATCCCAGTCTCGATTATAAAGAAAACGAAACTGGGAGATAAAAGGATTATGGATTATTCTGATGACTGGTGGTACTTGGTATTAGGAGGGATGGTGAAAATAAATCTGTGCCATGTCCTTTTGAGGGCTGCATGAAGGAGCTGAAAACCCAGTTCATAAACGGAAGGAACTGAAAACTCCAGCCTGGTCCATCTGTGTGTGAGAGAGCAAAACCAAGTTTGGCAGATGGTGAGTAGGTGAGTGTAAGATGTTGCAACACCGGATTGAAATCTGGTATTCAATCAGTCTTGTATCATGATTGCTTCAGTGGGCGGTTTAAATTACAGTCTACTTTTATTCGGATTTTTTACTGAAGTTGCCCACTATTTGTTACGTGAGGATCAACAAAGTTAGATCTTTGTGGGCATAGTGAATTTCCTTTTTATTTGCATGAGTTACACTTACACTTACACTTAATTAGTATTGTCAGATTAGGTAAACTGCACATAGTGATTTTATATGCTCTGACAGAGAACTTCTAAGTGGGTCAAATTATCTGCACAGTCAATCTATTTTAGAGATGAACATAATAGCACATGTACCTCTAATTTAAACATGTTATGTCCGTTTATTTCCATCCACTGTGAAAGAGACTAAGATACAAGAAGAGGATACGTCGACATATGGACTTCCAAATCTTCGGTTCAGACATCAAGAGTGGACATGATTCATTAACCCGTCAGCTCAGGGACATTATACTCACCCGCACCAAGGTCGCCAAGAATGCAGTGAAAAAGATGATGAAGATACTGGTCACGACCCCGTCGTACACGACTGGGATTCACGACGGGGCCGAGGTGGATCCATGGTAGGATGTTAAGCAATTGTGCATGTCTGATGTGATGTCATGTCAATGTACACGATGCAGGACGGGAAGGGTGTCAACAGCGACACGGTGAGGAGGTAAAAACATACATAATCCTTTCTTGTTTTCTTCCTCGCCAGTTTTCATGGCGGTTATGTTTTAATAGTGTATCCCCATTGCAACGCACGAGCAATTTTCCTAGTCATTCTCCTAATGATGTGATCCCGTTATCAATGACATCCAATGTCCATGGTCAGGAAACCATGACCATCTATTGATCAACGAGCTAGTCAACTAGAGGCTTACTAGGGACATATTATGATCTATGTATTCACACATGTATTACGGTTTCTGGTTAATACAATTATAGCATGAACAATAGACAATTATCATGAATAAGGAAATGTAATAATAACCATTTTATTATTGCCTCTAGGGCATATTTCCAACACTCTCCCACTTGAACTAGAGTCAATAATCTAGTTAACATCGTTATGTGATTAACACTCATAGTTCACATCACCATGTGACTAACCCGCGAAGAGTTTACTAGAGTCAATAATCCAGTTCACATCGCCATGTGATTAACACCCAAGAGTTTACTAGAGTCAATAATATAGTTCACATCACCATGTGATTAACACTCAATGAGTTCTAGGGTTTGATCATGTTATGCTTACGAGCGAAGTGTCAGTCAACGGGTCTGCAACATTCAGATCTGTGTGTTCTTCGCAAATATTGATTTCATATTGTAGATGTTGCTACTATGCTCCACTTGGAGCTATTCCAAATGGTTGCTCCACTATATGTATCCGGTTTGCTACTCAGAGTCATCCGGATAGGTGTTAAAGCTTGCATCGACGTAACCCTTTACGCCGAACTCTTTATCACCTCCATAACTGAGAAACATTTCCTTATTCCTAAGGACAATTTTGACCGATGTCCAATGATCCACTCCTGGATCACTCTTGTACCCCCTTGCCAGACATGTGGCAAGGCACATCGCGGTACACAGCATGGCATATCGTATAGAGCCTATGGCTAAGGCATAGGGGACGACTTTCATCCTTTCTCTTTCTTCTGCCATGGTCGAGCTTCAAGTCTTAACTTCACACCTCACAACTCAGGCAAGAACTCCTTCTTTGACTGATCCATCTTGAACTCCTTCAAGATCATGTCAAGGTATGTGCTTTGTGAAAGTCTTATCGGGCGTCTTGATCTATCTCTATAGATCTTGATACCCAACATGTAAGCAGTTTTACACAGGTCTTCTTTTGAAAAACTCCATTCAAACAACCCTTTATGCTTTCTAGAAATTCTACATCATTTCCGATCAACAATATGTCATCCATATATACCTATCAAAAATGTTGTAGTGCTCCCACTCACTTTCTTGCAAACTTTGTATAAACCCAAATGCTTTGATCGCCTCATCAAAGCGTATGTTCCAACTCCGAGATGCTTGCTCCAATCCACAGAAGGATCGCTGGAGTTTGCATACCTTTTAGCATCCTTAGGATCGACAAAAAATTCTAGTTGTATCACATACAGCCTTTCCTCACGGAGACCGTCAAGGAAACTTTGTTTTGACATCCATCTGCCAGATTTCGTAAATGAAAAATGCATCAACTGCTAACACAATTTTAGCAGACTTTAGCATCGCTATGATTGAGAAAAGTCTAATCATAGACAACTCTTTGAACTTGTCGGAAACTTCCTTGAGACAAGTCGAGCTTCATAAATGGTGACATCACCATCAGCGTCTGTCTTCTTATTAAAGATCCATTTATTCTCAATGGCTTGCCGATCGTCAGGAAAGTCCACCAAAGTCCATACTTTGTTCCCATACATGGATCCTATCTCGGATTTCATGGCTTCCAGCCATTTGTTGGAATCTGGGCCCACCATCGCTTCTTCATAGCTCATAGGTTCATCGTTGTCCAACAACATGACCTTTAAGACAGGGTTACCACTCAGAAGTTGTACACACCCTTGTCGACCTACGATGTTTGATAGTAATTTGATCTGAAGCTTCATGATCATCATCATTAGCTTTCTCCTCAACTGACGTAAGTGCTACAAAAACATCTTTCTGTGATGCGCTACTCTCTGGTTGAAGTGAAGGTTCAACAACCTCATCAAGTTCTATCTTCCTCCCACTCAATTCTTTCGAGAGAAACTCTTTCTTGAGAAAGGACCTGTTCTTAGCGACAAACACTTTGCCCTCAGATCTGAGATAGAAGGTATACCCAATCGTCTTGTTTGGGTATTCTATGAAGATACAATTTTCCCATTTGGGTTCGAGCTTTTCCGACCGAAGCCTATCGACATAAGCATCATAGCCCCAAACCTTAAGAAACAACAACTTTGGTTTCTTGCCAAACCATAATTCATACGGTGTCGTCTCCACGGACTTAGATGGTGCCCTATTTAAAGTGAATGTAATTGTATTTAATGCATAACCCCCAAAATAGTGGTAGATTGGTAAGAGACATCATACACCATATCCAATAAGGTTCCATTACGGCGTTCGGACACACCATCATGTTATGGTCTTCTAGGCGGCGTCAAGTGTGAAACGATTCCATCTTGTCTTTAGTGATTGCCAAACTCATAACTCAGATACTTTCCCTTTGATCAGATCGAAGGAACTTGATCTTCTTGTTATGATGATTCTCAACTTCACTCTGGAATTGCTTAAACTTTTCAAACATTTCAGACTTATGCTTCATTAAGTAAATATACCCGTATCTATTCAATTCACCGGTGAAGGTGAGAAAATAACAATATCCACCACGCGCGTCAACACTCATCGGACCGCACACAGCAGCATGTATGATTTCCAACAAGTCATTTGCTCGTTCCATTGTTCCAAAGAATGGGGTTTTAGTCATCTTGCCAAAGAGGCATGGTTCGCATGTGTCAGCTGATTCAAAATCAAAGTGACTTCAAAAGTCCATTACCATGGAGGTTCTTTCATGCGCTTTACACCAATATGACCTAAGCGGCAGTGCCACATGAAAGTGGTACTATCATTATCAACTCTACATCTTTTGGCATCAATGTTATGAACATGTGTATAACTACGAGCGGGATTCAATAAACCATTCACATTGGGTGCATGACCATAGAAGGTATTATTCATGTAAACAGAATAACCATTATACTCTGACTTAAATGAATAATCGTATTGCAATAAACATGATCTAATCATGTTCATGCTCAATGCAGAAACCAATGCAAACAACATTTATCTAGGTTCAACACTAATCCCGAAAGTAGAGGGAGCGTGCGATGGTGATCACATCAACCTTGGAAACACTTCCAACACACATCATCACCTCGCCCTTAGCTAGTCTTGTTAATTTCATAGTTTTTGTTTCGAGTCACCAATATTAGCAACTGAACCGGTATCTAATACCCAGGTGCTACTAGGAGTACTAGTAAGGTACACATCAATAACACACATATATCAAATATACTTTTGTTGAAGTTGACAGCCTTTTTATCTACCAAGTATTTGAGGCAGTTCCGCTACTAGTGATCGTTCCCCTAATGGAAGCACTTTGTCTCGGGTTTGGGTTCTTGGGTTTCTTCACTGGAGCGGCAACCGGCTTGCCATTCAAGAAGTTTCCCTTCTTGCCCTTGCCCTTCTTTGAAACCAGTGCTCTTGTTAACCATCAACACTTGATGCTCCTTCTTGATCTCTACCTTTACGGCCTTAAGAACGACAAACAGCTCCGAGATTATCTTCCCTTGCATGTTATAGTTCATCACAAAACTCTAGTAGCTTGGTGATAGCGACTGGAGAACTTTTGTCAATCACTCTCTTATCTGGAAGATTAACTCCCACTTGATTCAAGTGATTGAAGTACCCAGACATTCTGAGCACATGCTCAGTGGCTGAGCTATTCTCCTCCATCTTGTAGGCAAAGGTCTTGTCAGAGGTCTCAACCTCTCAACACAGGCATGAGCCTAAAATACCAATTTTAGCTCTTCGAACATCTCATATGTTCTATGGCGTTCAAAACGCTTTTGGAGCCCCGACTCTAAGCCGTAAAGCATGGCACACTAAACTATCAGGTAGTCATCAGAACGTGTCTACCAGATGTTCACAACATCCACAGACGACACCGGAGGGGTTGGCACACCGAGCGGTGCATCAAGGACAGAAGCCTTCTGTGTAGCAGTGAGGACAATCCTCAGACTACGGCCCTAGTCTGCACAATTGCTTACAATATCTTTCAACTTAGTCTTTCTCTAGGAACGTATTAAAAAACAAATAGCTAAAGCGCGAGCTATAAATCCACAACATAATTTGCAAAGACAATTTAGACTATGTTCATGATAATTAAGTTCATCTAATAAAATTATTCAATGAACTCCCACTCAGATAGACATCTTTCTAGTCATCTCAGTGATACATGATCCGAATCGACTAGGCCGTGTCCGATCATCACGTGAGATGAACTCGTCATCAATGGTGAACATCTCCATGTCGATCGTATCTACTATACGACTCATGTTCGACCTTTTGGTCTCTTGTGTTCCGTGGCCATGTCTGTACATGCTAGGCTCGTCAAGTCAACCTAAGTGTTTTTCACGTGTAAATCTGGCTTACACCCTTTGTATTCGAACGTTAGAATCTATCACACCCGATCATCACGTGGTGCTTCGAAACAACGAACCTTCGCAACGGTGCACAGTTAGGGGGAACACTTTCTTGAAATTTTAGTGAGGGATCATCTTTTTATGCTACCGTCGTTCTAAGCAAATAAGATGTAAACATGACAAACATCACATGCAAATCATAAAGTGACATGATATGGCCAATATCATCTTGCGCCTTTGATCTCCATCTTCGAGGCGCGACATGAACATCATCGTCACCGGCATGACACCATGATCTCCATCATCATGATCTCCATCATCGTGTCTTCATGAAGTTGCCTTGCCAACTATTACTTCTACTACTATGGCTAACGGTTAGCAATAAAGTAAAGTAATTACATGGCATTTTCATTGACACGCAGGTCATAAATAAATTAAGACAACTCCTATGGCTCATGTCGGTTGTCATACTCATCGACATGCAAGTTGTGATTCCTATTAGAAGAACATGATCAATCTCATACATCACATATATCATTCATCACATCCTTTTGGCCATATCACATCACATAGCATACCCTACAAAAACAAGTTAGACGTCCTCTAATTGTTGTTGCATGTTTTACGTGGCTGCTATGGGTTTCTAGCAAGAACGTTTCTTACCTATGCAAAACCACAACGGTGATATGCCAATTGCTATTTACCCTTCATAAGGACCATTTTCATCGAATCCGATCCGACTAAAGTGGGAGAGACAGACACCCGCCAGCCACCTTATGCATCAAGTGCAGGTCAGTCGGTGGAACCAGTCTCACGTAAGCGTACGTGTAAGGTCGGTCCGGGCCGCTTCATCCCACAATGCCGCTGGATCAAGATAAGACTAGTAATGGTAAGCAAATTCAACAAATCATCGCCCACAACTGCTTTGTGTTCTACTCGTGCATAGAATCTACGCATAGACCTAGCTCATGATGCCACTGTTGGGGAACATAGCAATAATTGAAAATTTTCCTACGTGTCACCAAGATCAATCTAGGAGATACTAGCAATGAGAGAGAGGGAGTGCATATTCATACCCTTGAAGATCACAAAGCGCAAGCGTTATAAGAACGCGGTTGGTGGAGTCGTACACGCAGCGATTCAGATCGTGGTCGATTCCGATCTAAGCGCCGAACAATGGCGCCTCCACATTAAACACATGTACTACCCGGGGACGTCTCCTCCTTCTTGATCCATCAAGGGGAGAGGAAAAGTTGAGGGAGAACTCCGACAGCACGACGGCGTGGTGGTGATGGAGCTCGTGGTTCTCCGGCAGGGCTTCGCCAAGCGCTACGGAGGAGGAGGAGGTGTAGGAGAGGGGAAGGGGCTGCACCAGGGGAAGGGTGTGGCTGCCCTCTCTCTCCCTCACTATATATAGGGGAAGGGGGGAGGAGGAGGCTCACTATGGTTTCCCTAGGGTAGGGGCGGCGGCCACAGGGGAAACCCTAGATGGGTTTGGACGCCCCACCCCTAGGAAACCTACCCCCCAAGCCGGGAGGGGTGGCTGCCCTAGGGGAGGCGCCCCCACCTCTCCTGGTTACGTGAGATAGGGTGGGAGGGGCGCTCGGCCCCTTAGTGGGCTGATGTGCCCCCCTTCCCTTGTCCCATAAGGCCTCCCAGCGCTTGTCGGGGCCTCCTAAACCCCTTTCGGACACGCTGGTGGTCATCTGGTACCCCCGGAACAATTCCAGACTCCAATACCCTTCGTCCAATATATTGATCTTCACCTCTGGGCCATTCTGGAACTCCTCGTCATGTCCGGATCTCATCTGGGACTCTGAACAACCTTCGTTAACCACATACTATTTCCCATAACAACTCTAGTGTCACCGAACCTTAAGTGTGTAGACCTACGGGTTCGGGAACCATGCAGACATGACCGAGACATCTCTCCGGCCAATAACCAATAGCGGGATATGGATACCCATATTGGCTCCCACATGTTCCACGATGATCTCATCGGATGAACCACGATGTCGGGGATTCAATCAATCCCGCATACAATTCCCTTTGTCCATCGGTATGTTACTTGCCCGAGATTCGATAATCGGTATCCCCATACCTCGTTCAATCTTGTTACTGGCAAGTCTCTTTACTCGTTTCGTAACGCATGATCCCGTGGCTAACTCAATAGTCACATTGAGCTCATTATGATGATGCATTACCGAGTGGGCCTAGAGATACCTTCCCGTCATACGGAGTGACAAATCCCAGTCTCGATTCGTGCCAACCCAACAGACACTTCCGGAGATACCTGTAGTGCACATTTATAGCCACCCAGTTACGTTGTGATGTTTGGTACACCCAAAGCATTCCTACGGTATCCGGGAGTTGCACAATCTCATGGTCTAAGAAAATGATACTTGACATTAGAAAAGCTTCAGCAAACGAACTACACGATCTTGTGCTACGCTTAAGATTGGGTCTTGTCCATCACATCATTCTCTTAATGATGTGATCCCGTTATCAATGACATCCAATGTCCATGGTCGGGAAACCATGAGCATCTATTGATCAATGAGCTAGTCAACTAGAGGCTTGCTAGGTACATATTACGATCTATATATTCACACATGTATTGCGGTTTCCGGTTAATACAATTATAGCATGAACGATAGACAATTATCATGAACAAGGAAATATAATAATAACCATTTTATTATTGCCTCTAGGGCATATTTCCAACACCAACAAGCATCAATCCATGGCTTGCCCGAAACAACGGGTGCCTCCAACTAACAACAATCCTGGGTGAGTTTTGTTTGCAATTATTTTGATTTGATTTGAGCATGGGACTGGGCATCCCGGCGACCAGCCATTTTCTCGTGAGTGAGGAGCGGAGTCCACTCCTCTTGAGAATAACCCGCCTAGCATGGAAGATATAGACAGCCCTAGTTGATACATGAGCTATTCGAGCATACAAAACAAAATTTTATTTGAAGGTTTAGAGTTTGGCACATACAAATTTACTTGGAACGGCAGGTAGATACCGTATATAGGAAGGTATGGTGGACTCATATGGAATAACTTTTGGGGTTTATGGAAGTGGATTCACAAGAAGTATTCCCGCTTAGTACAAGTGAAGGCTAGAAAGAGACTGGGAAGCGACCAGCTAGAGAGCGACAACAGTCATGAACATGCATTAAAATTAATCAACACTGAATGCAAGCATGAGTAGGATATAATTCACCATGAACATAAATATCGTAGAGGCTATGTTGATTTTGTTTCAACTACATGCGTGAACATGTGCCAAGTCAAGCCACTCGAATCGTTCAAAGGAGGATACCACCCTATCATACCACATCACAACCATTTTAATAGCATGTTGGCACGCAGGGTAAACCATTATAAACTCCTAGTTACTTAAGCATGGCATGAGCAACTATAATCACTAATTGTCACTGCAAACATGTTTCATTCATAATAGGCTAAATCAGGAACGGTGAACTAATCATATTTACAAAAACAAGAGAGGTCGAGTTCATACCAACTTCTCTCATCTCAATCAGTTCATCATATGTCGTCATTATTGCCTTTCACTTGCACAATTGAACGGTGTGGATAATAATAATAGTGCACGTGCATTGGACTAAGCTGGAATCTGCAAGCATTCAATTCAAGGGAGAAGACAAGGTAATATGGGCTCTCTGTTAGATCAAAAATAATGCATAAGAGAGCCACTCAACATTTTCATCATGGTCTTCTCCTCTCAACCCCCCAAAGAAAGAAAAGAAACAAAACTATTTACACGGGAAAACTCCCAACAAGCAGACGAAGAACGAGAAATATTTTTTGGTTTTTTTAATTTCTACTACTAGAAGCATGGAAAGTAAACTAGCTAAAAGCTACAACTAATTTTTTTTGTTTTTATTAAGGTTTTTTTAAACACATAAGAAGAAAGCTTTAAAAGAAACTAAATTAACATGGATGATACAATGAAAAAGTATGAGCACCGACAACTGGCATGAGTGTGTGAACATGAATGTAATGTCGGTGAGAGATACGTACTCCCCCAAGCTTAGGCTTTTGGCCTAAGTTGGTCTATGCCCATGGATCGAAGCTGCCCTCTCCGGTGTACTGAGGAGGGTCCTCGGGTTGCCACTGGTTGGCGATCTCCTCTGGATCCAACTGATAAACAGACTGACGGTGAGGATCAGATAGTGGCTCTAGCCCTGGAGCTAATGTCAGGCTCTGGTATGCCAGAATGGCCTCCGGCAAAACAAGGTACGTGCCTGAAAATATGTTGAACAAAGGGGGAGCAGGCAAGGTAATAGTCTCAAAGTGATTCTTATTAAATATCAGTTTATAGTTAAGCATCTTCTTCTTATTCTTAACAATAAAATCATGTGCTACCATGCTCTTGTAATCTAGAAAAATATGAGGTAGCAACTTTTCCTCTTTCTCATAATGCCTAATAGGTATGTTAAAGTGTGCAGCAAGGCGCAAGGCGAAGATGCCTCCGAAGATGGGACCCTTTGTACGGCTCAGATTTAACCGTTTAGCCACAATAGCGCCTAAACTGAAAGTGGTATCATGAAACAAAGCATGGCGCAAAATAACAATATCAAGGGCACTAAGATTTCCACAGTTCCCGTGACCAATTAAGCATCTACTAGCTAATATTGCAAAGTAACATAGAATAGGAAAATGTATGCTAGTGATTCTTGCATCGGAAACTTTCCTCGTTTCCCTTACAGCAATCATATCAATAAATCCCTCCACATCATTACGATGTGGTTCCTCTATGCTGCCCTCAAAGGGTATCCTACAAACCCGGAAAAAAATCATAAAGTGACATCTCCTTATGCTCATCATATAAATAAAATTCCACCGAAGGTGGCGATCTCCTAGCATGGAAATGAAAATTTTGCACAGAAATATTGGTGAGTAGGATATACTGTTCATGCCGGTAGTGGAGGAAGTCGGTGAGGCCTGCATTCTCAGCCAGATAATAAAAATCTTCATAAATCCCGGCTTCTCTCAAGAACTCATGACAAGGCCATTCACACGGCCGAACCTTCGTAGTACGAGGGAGATTATCCTTGGGCTTCTTATTCTCTTCACTTTGCTTATCCTTCGAGCTTCGGCTCGATTAGCCCCTCAAAAATCTCCTCATCTTTTTCTGAAAATTTCTGAAATTTTTAGTAACTTAAAACAAAAGTGAACCAAACTCAACAAAATCGATAGGAACTACTCCTGCAAGTGCCTAGAGGCTATATCATGCATTAGAACTACTTTTAACCACATAAATTTGACATACAAGCTCAAGAACAGGGTCACCTAAGCAGCAAAAATTTGCAATAAATAAAGCACTAGAACAAAAACTAATTAGACCATTGGAGGAGTCACATATCGAAGAACACTCCCCAAAGCAGTTTTGTGAATGGGCCTTTGAGCAAGGAGATCGAAAATGGCAGCAAGATGAACTAGAATTCGGGTTTGAGCTGGTGGGTGATTTTTCTGGAGGAAGATGAAGTGTGTGGGTGCAAGAATAAGTGGAGGGGACCCACGAGTGGTCCACGAGGCAGGGGGTCGTACCCAGGGGGTAGGGTGCGCCCTCCACCCTCGTGGGCACACGGTGGGTCCCCCTGATGTGTTCTTAGTGCCAATAATTCTTAAATATTCTGGAAAAGTTCATATTTCATTTTCAGGGCATTTGGAGAACTTTTATTTTCAGGGTATTTTTATTGCAAGGATAATTCAGAAAACAAAAAGAAAATACTATTTTTTCTTTATTTAATATAAATAACAGAAAGTAAAAAGAGGGTACAAAAGGTTGTGCTTTCTAACTTCATCCATCTCACGCTCATCAAAAGGAATCCACTAACAAGGTTGACCAAGTCTTGTTAACAAACTCATTCCGAATCGCATGAAATCGGAGAAATTTCAAATAACACTAGGTTACCTCAACGGGCATATGCACGTCCCCGACAATAAGAATATCATATTTCTTCTTGACAGTAGGAAGAGGAAATTCAAAACCTCCAATAGTAATTGTTGAAATTTTTCCAATATAATTGATACTATGGACTTGAGGTTGTTTCCTTGGAAAGTGTATCGTATGCTTATTACCATTAACATGAAAAGTGACATTACCTTTGTTGCAATCAATGACAACCCTTGCAGTATTCAAAAAGGGTCTTCCAAGAATAATAGAAAAACTATCGTCCTCGGGAATATCAAGAATAACAAAGTCCGTTAAAATAGTAACGTTTGCAACCACAACAGGCACATCCTCACAAATACCGACATGTATAACAGTTGATTTATCAGCCATTTGCAAAGATATTTTAGTAGGTGTCAACTTATTCAAATCAAGTCTACGATATAAAGAGAGAGGCATAACACTAACACCGGCTCCGAGATCACATAAAGTAGTTTTAACATAGTTTCTTTTAATGGAGCATGGTATAGTTGGTACTCCTGGATCTCCTAGTTTCTTTTGTATTTCACCTCTAAAAGTGTAATTAGCAAGCATGGTGGAAATTTCAGCTTCCAGAATCTTTCTTTTATTAGTAACAATTTCCTTCATGTACTTAGCATAAGGGTTCATTTTAAGCATATCAGTCAAACGCATACGCAAAAAGATAGGTCTAATCATTTCAGCAAAGCGCTCAAAATCCTCATCATCCTTTTTCTTGGATGGTTTAGGAGGAAAAGGCATGGGTTTCTAAACCCATGGTCCTCTTTCTTTACCGTGCTTCCTAGCAACAAAGTCTCTCTTATCATAATGTTGATTCTTTGATTGTGGGTTATCAAGATCAACAACAGGTTCAATCCTACATCATTATCATTGCTAGGTTGAGCATCAACATGAACATCATCATTAACATTATCACTAGGTTCATCTTCATTACCAGATTGTGTTTCAGCATCAGAAATAGAAATAGCCATTGTCAACGTAGTCAATAAACGAGAAAATTGCACAACGAGCGGTTGACACCAGGGACCCAGCAGCTCGCCCTGTTATTTTTGTTTTGAGTTAATTTGATAAATGGCACTCCAAATTTGGTGATTCCGAGAAATGCCACTGCAATTTCCAAACTTTGAAAAATGCCATTTTATGCCATTTCTAGTGGCATTTTTCCAAGCCTGGAGTGGCGTTTTTCAAAGTTTGCAAAAATTGTTGTGGGGTTTTTCAAAGTTTGCAAAAATTGTAGTGGCATTTTTCAAAATTTGGAAATTGCAGTGGCATTTTTATGACTCGCCATAATTGGAGTGGTGTTTATCTAATTTGTTTTTGAGACGGAAGTAGGGTGTCAACTGGGCTGTGCGGGGCACTCTAGCCTGTCTAGACAGGCTTTTCTTTTATGTTTATCACAGACCAGTCCAGTAGTTTTTTTTCTTTCTGACAATGGCTAGCCCACTTTTTTGTGATTTGTCAAGTAAGTCATTTTGTCAGGCCTGTTAGGCTGCAAATATTGTGAGACGAGGAGAGCTTCATTCGGCTGGCCGAGAAAATGGCCTAACAGTAATGAGAAATGGGATGTACGTTTTTAAAACACATCAAATCGGCAATTAGTTTTAATTTTTTTTCATTTCGAGATTTTAAATTGCATTGGGTTTTTTATGCGTGGACAATTTGTTGGATTTTATATTGATATACATTTATTTTTAAAATCAGTTTGAATGTGAGTCGAAATTTTGAGATTAAAAACAATTCGGGCCGCACCGAAATATGCAAAATTTCGTATAATTTTATAACCGTGGCCACAATATAGGTTGTAATGCTAACAAAAAGAATATGGGCTCCAAAAAAAACCTTAAAAATTAGCAAATGGGCTGTAAATCTATTATATATAAAAAGTATTTGACGGGCTCATCAGAAAAAAGAGAAATACACTAGAAAATCTCACAAAAATAGAAAAATCCATTCGTTTATTTAATAGGCTAAAAATTTGTAGCCATTAGATATTTTAAAGTTAAAAAATTACCCACCATTGCCATTATAGAAGAAAAATGTTTCGCTAAACATGCCTTATAATAAAAAGATGAAGCACCGATTCCTTTAAAAAAACGGAAATGTTAACGCCCACACGTGTGGGCGTTGACCATCTCGACCACACGCATCCATCACCGTCCAGTACTATATGCACGAATCTTGACACAATCTGGCTGATTTTCTGTGCCACGTAGGACAAGGCGTGTGTGTGGTGTGTAACATAGTTCGCCCACACATCCGTTTTACCACACGAAGGGGCCGGTGTGTGGGCGTTTAGCAGTTCACCCACACACCAGTTTTCAGTCACGCACAAAGGCTGGTGTGTGGGCATTTGCCATCTCGCCCACACGTCCGTCTCCTCTCCCACACGTAAGCTGCTAGTTGCCATGTGTTTTTGCAGCGCACATGGCAACCGCCTCTAGTGTGCTTTATAAGCAGGTGGCAACTCTCTTTTTTTACCCGAATTTCCATGTGTTGTTGCAGGGTACACGGCAACTGCCTAGTGTGCACGTAAGCAGATGGCAACTGTCTTTTACCGAGTTGCCATGTGTTTTTGCATGGTACATGGCAACTGCCCCAACGTGCACGTACATGGCAATTGCCCTAACGTGCACGTAAGCAGATGGCAACTCTTCCTTTTTATATGGCAACTGCCCTAGCATGCTTGTGAGCACATGGCAACTCTCTCAACTGCCTAGTGTTAGTATGTGGCAACTTCTAAAGTTATGAAATCATGGCAACTATATTAGATCAGACCATACATGGCAACTGCAGTTGAGCAACCATGGCAACTACAGTTGTCCGACATGGCAACCGTAGTTCAGCGACATGGCAACTGCAAATAAATGAACATGGACGAGGGTCTGGACCATGGCCACTGCGGGCGCGCGGTGGGCGTCACGCGTCGCGTGCGGGACCAGAAGGGTACGAGGCCTAACATACGGGCGTGTGGGCGTTATCAACTTCGCCCACACGCACGCATATGAGAAGGTTCAGGAGGAAAAAAAAGATGTGTGTGGGCATTAGTTGTTTTGCCCACACGTAGGTGTGTGGGCTGGTTGCTGTCCATGCCACATGAGGCGTGTGGCACAACTACCCGATACACCACACGTGTGGCAGTTATCAGGACCCTAAAAAAAAAGAACCTACATGCTTTCTTTTGGGGTCCCGATAACTGCCACACGTGTGGTGTATCGGGTAGTTGTGCCACACGCCTCGTGTGGCATGGACAGCAACCAGCCCACACACCTACGTGTGGGCAAAACAACTAATGCCCACACACATCTTTTTTTTTCCTCCTGAACCTTCTCACATGCGTGCGTGTGGGCGAGGTTGATAACGCCCACACGCCCATATGTCAGGCCTCGTACCCTTCTGGTCCCGCACGCGACGCGTGACGCCCACCGCGCGCCCGCAGTTGCCATGGTCCAGACCCTCGTCCATGTTCATTTATCTGCAGTTGCCATGTCGCTGAACTACGGTTGCCATGTCGGACAACTGCAGTTGCCATGGTTGCTCAACTGCAGTTGCCATGTATGGTCTGATCTAATGTAGTTGCCATGATTTCATAACTTTAGAAGTTGCCACATACTAACACTAGGCAGTTGAGAGAGTTGACATGTGCTCACAAGCATGCTAGGGCAGTTGCCATGTAAAAAGGAAGAGTTGCCATCTGCTTACGTGCACGTTAGGGCAGTTGCCATGTACGTGCACGTTGGGGCAGTTGCCATGTACCATGCAAAAACACATGGCAACTCGGTAAAAGACAGTTGCCATCTGCTTACGTGCACACTAGGCAGTTGCCGTGTACCCTGCAACAACACATGGCAATTCGGGTAAAAAAAAGAGTTGCCACCTGCTTATAAAGCACACTAGAGGCGGTTGCCATGTGCGCTGCAAAAACACATGGCAACTAGCAGCTTACGTGTGGGAGAGGAGACGGACGTGTGGGCGAGATGGCAAATGCCCACACACCAGCCTTTGTGCGTGACTGAAAACTGGTGTGTGGGTGAACTGCTAAACGCCCGTATGTCAGGCCTCGTACCCTTCTGGTCCCGCACGCGACGCGTGACGCCCGCCGCGCGCCCGCAGTTGCCATGGTCCAGACCCTCGTCCATGTTCGTTTATCTGCAGTTGCCATGTCGCTGAACTACGGTTGCCATGTCGGACAACTGCAGTTGCCATGGTTGCTCAACTGCAGTTGCCATGTATGGTCTGATCTAATGTAGTTGCCATGATTTCTTAACTTTAGAAGTTGCCACATACTAACACTAGGCAGTTGAGAGAGTTGTCATGTGCTCACAAGCATGCTAGGGCAGTTGCCATGTAAAAAGGAAGAGTTGTCATCTGCTTACGTGCACGTCAGTTGCCATGTAAAAAGGAAGAGTTGCCATCTGCTTACGTGCACGTTAGGGCAGTTGCCATGTACGTGCACGTTGGGGCAGTTGCCATCTACCATGCAAAAACACATGGCAACTCGGTAAAAGACAGTTGCCATCTGCTTACGTGCACACTAGGCAGTCGCCGTGTACCCTGCAACAACACATGGCAATTCGGGTAAAAAAGAGAGTTGCCACCTGCTTATAAAGCACACTAGAGGCGGTTGCCATGTGCGTTGCAAAAACACATGGCAACTAGCAGCTTACGTGTGGGAGAGGAGACGGGCGTGTGGGCGAGATGGCAAATGCCCACACACCAGCCTTTGTGCGTGACTGAAAACTGGTGTGTGGGTGAACTGCTAAACGCCCACACACCGGCCCCTTCGTGTGGTAAAACGGATGTGTGGGCGAACTATGTCACACACCACACACGCCTTGTCCTACGTGGCACAGAAAATCAGCCAGATTGTGTCAAGATTCGTGCATATAGTACTGGACGGTGATGGATGCGTGTGGTCGAGATGGTCAACGCCCACACATGTGGGCGTTAACATTTCCGTTCTTTTGAAACATTGACGTATGGAAAGAAAAAACACAAAGGAATTGCTCTAATGCCCTAACTAGCACCGCCGGTAACCATGTGCGCCCGCTACAGCAAATCTTGCGGCCCTTTCCACATCTGGTGGCAAGAATCAGTTGGTTGCTCTGTACGTACTGTACGTACGTACGTACGCTTGAAGATTGATCACCAACAGATCAATTATTTGCGTTTCCGGCTGGCCGTGACAATCAATTCGCCTTGCGTCTTGCGGTTGTCTGCTGTGTAGGTGCGTATGATGGAGATTGATCGGGAGTGGATCAATTGTTGACGTTTCCGGGCGGCCGCAAGAACTAATTAGTTTTGGAGCTAGGTATTGTGTACGTGCGCATGACTCAAGATAAGTGGAAGCTAGCTTTGTACTAGAGTTAGACCCATCATGGTCATGCATAGCAAGAAAAACTCGGCCCTGAGGCTGTGCGAACCGTCGCCAGATAGGTGAGTATGATATGTACAAAAAGTTTCAGATCATAGATTAGTGTGAGTTTCCTCCATTGCTGCAATATAGATTTGAATTTTGTGCTTACTAGCTACATGGATTCTATCATGATTGGTCGAAGAAGCTTTTTCCGTAAAAGTATTGGGAGGTTTCTTTCTTAATTGCGGTATGCATTGGTCTATTCCTATAGTTTACTCTAGAGTAGCAAGGTGTGATATTCATCTGATCTTGATAACTTGTAGAATTGAAGTGTGCTCTATGTGTCCTTACTTATGAAGGCTAGCTAACAAAGTCGTAATAGTCAGATTAAGCTACTTGTCTAACCTAAACATGGAATTTATTTTTTGCTAGAAATTTGTCTTGGACTACGTGAATATTTACTTAGCATAATCCACTTTTTCCCTTGATATTAACAAATAATGATAGGCTAACAGGGAATAACATTAGATGTGCTGAAAAATTCACGTAAGAAAAAGAACTTCCAACCGTCGATGAAGTGTAGACTCATGTACTGGCTGCTAAGATTGACACAGACTCGGTAAAGATCAATATTGTCTACCATGTATTAATTTCTAGCTAGCTGTCAATGGTGTGTCCGTGCTTAGAATTGGAAGGATACATCATAAGATTGACATGGCACATAATTATTATAATTTTAGTTTGAAATAAGTACTATGATCTAAATTAGTTGTACAACATTAGCATAGTATGTTATGTTGCATTGTGGCATGTGACATATGTGAAGCTATGCCAAGACGGAGACGTGTAGTGCTAACATTACTTCGCTGGTGTTGAATACTTGGTATTGTTCGCCAAGCTCTGTAAAAAGTGGAGGGGGTAAAAAGATTAAATATACGCCTTAAGCTGTATTTGGCATTCATAACTTTCTTTCATCATTTAGTACTTTGACCATAAATCAATCGGCCGAAAACCCATATCAACCAATATACAAGATTGTAGAAAGACATAAATGATAACACTTATCACTAATAAAAACCTACCTTGATTTAATTATATTAGTCCAATTGTGCAATGGCGCAAAAAGAATATGAGGGACGGGGCCTATAGGTGGAAAAAAGATAAATTCAAGTTGGGATACCATCGTCGAGGATGAAGACAACTTTTCAGGCTGCCTCACTTTAGGATACCGATGATGTGTATGGGATGGGACTTGGGAATGGTAATGCCCCTATGAATATCAAACTTGCGCACAATCGAAGCTAGATTATCACCTCCATGAATGCTGATGGTAAATGCACCATCGATTTCCATGAGCTCGCGTACTCCCGGTAATAGCTGCTACTCAGGATGATACCGGTCCATCGTTGTTGACCAAACATGGAGATCTATGAGGTGCGAGGGAGCCAAACAACTGCATAGACGGCGACCCCGTGGAAGTACACCTGACCCGAGCCACGGAATGCGTACAAGTAAGGGCCATCAAGGAGGAAAATAGGTGAGCTTCGGAGTGATCCTCACACATGGTGGATCCAAGCTGGATGGGCTACTTCCATGGGTAGAGAACTACTGAGACGACATGGAGCCTCCAGAAAAGGGAAGATGAAGGTTCAACATGGTGGGATGCTTGAAGCCACAGCCATTCTGAAAACAATAGTACAGGCAATGTTTTTTTAAGAAAATATGGACAATGTTAGAGCAAACTTAGTTTAAGTAAGAATATGAGGTAACATTAGTCCTGCTTTTGAGTGTACATGTATTATCTTAACTAGATCAAATGACCACTGAAACAAATAAGCATGACAGTATTAATAGATATATAATATACAAATGCACTTCAGCTATATACTTAAAGAAGCAATTATAGAAAAATAACCAATACAATAAAACAAAGACAGGGACATGCATAATTGGATATTATTACTGGTAGACTCATAACTCCAACTACAATTAACATGTCAGTCTTAAATGATGTCAGAAAATAACAAATAAATTCAAAGAGAAAACAAAACATATCTAAGAAAAATCTAAATTCAAATAAATCTTATATTTGTGAATATCATCACATTTGGTTCAAGTTTTTGTTTACACAAATCAAATAAGATATTTTCATTATAAAACTTCCTAAAATTCTAGCCCGCGCATCGAGCGGGCCACTTTGCTAGTTATTAGAAATAATGGCAGATGGGTTGTATGCTGTTTTCCACAGATTTGAGGCTTTCCTAAAAAAAGGTTGATGCACAAGCAGTGATTGTTGGATGTCCATCCAACGGCCGTCGTGCTTCTTCAATCTCTGCTTTTCCTGCTCCAGCCGCTCAAACAAGCGCCGGCGGGACTGCCTGCTTCCTCCTCCCGTGGCCGGCTGTGCTGCCGCGCAGGCCTCACCACCCCACCGTACTCCCATCGTTGGCCTAGCCATCCCTCTACTCACCCACACCTGATGTTATTCTCCGGGGACGGCAGACGAACCAGTAAACCCTCGTACTCCCCTCTGCATGAGAAACAACTGTCGAGTCTTCCTTGGCTCCGTGTCGTTCCCTTCCTAGGCCTCGCCGTCGTCCACCGCCCAGGTGCTCTCGGTGCAGCATGGCCAATGAACGACATGCATCGGAAGTGGATTGTACGTGGAGAGGCTGAGAGCTGGGTCCAAGGCTGCACGCAAGGAAACGCTTCCTTATTACGCATAAAATAATGATTCATCAACCTGAAAGCTGGGACCCACTGGAAGGGCCTCTGTATTTCGAGAAAAATCGTTCCCCCGCTGACAGGTCGGACCCACCAGCTATATCTTCGCACACAAGGAAGTGCCTCCTTATTACGCACAAAAAGATGAACTCCCCCTGCTAGCTGGGACCCACCATAGTGGGAGGCTGACTTGTGGGCCTACTAAGATGACGGGGACGGAGGGCTTTGTCAACTTAGTCAATATGAACGATTCTAGCTCCAGTGACCGTACTATGTCCATACTATGTCCATCAAACGGCCGTAGTGCTTCTTCAACCTCTGGTCTTTTTGCTTTAGGCGCCCAAAGAAGTGTCGGCCGTGTCGCCGGCTCCTGCCTCCCGTGTCCGACTGTGCTGCCACTGTTGGCCATGCCATCCCTCCATACTCACCTACACCTCTTGTTTTTCTCCGGCGACGGCAACCTCACACCGCAGCCAAAGCAGTCAACCCACATACTCCCCTCTGCGTGGGCATCCACTAACGCATCTTCCCCGGCTCCACGTCGTCCCCTTCCTAGGCCTCGTCGTCGTCCACCGCCCTGGTGCTCTCGGCGCGGCGTGGTCAACATGGTCAAGGAACGACTTCCATCAGAATAGTACTGTACATGGAGAGGCTGACAGCTGGGTCCACGGCCGCAGCAAGGAAGTGCCTCCTTATTACGCGGAAAATAATGATTTCACAAAAAAATGTTTCCCCCCTGACTGCTGGGACCCACCAGCTACATCTTCGCACGCAAGGAAGTGTCTGACAGTTGGGACCCACCCGGTCGAAGCGTATGTAGCGTTGTCATTCTGGTCGCGAACATGTACGTACATACTGGTCGATGTAGAGGCGCACACGTGTGGTAGTAGAGGCGCACGTGTCATAATAGAGGCGCGCACGTAGCATGTACACGTACATACAGCGGCCATGGTGCAAGAAAGTAAATATAGCCACGTACGTACATACGGGCAGGGTCTCGAACGCCTACTGGCACATTTGTACGGCCAGGGCTCGTGTACATGGTTGTGGCTGGGTCGGAACGGAGAAACTACGTCGTCGTCGTGTTCATGGGGAGGCAACGGAATGCGTCGTGTTCATCGGGAGGCAACGGAACGCGTGCTGTTTATCGGGAGCCAACCGGCTTGGACGGAACAGCCGATAGAAACGAAGCCTGGCGTACCGCTGAACGGAGGAAACGGTCTTGTGTTCGACCGGACATGGTGGAAACAGAATCCTGTTCATCTGGAGGGGTCTAGCGTACCGCAAAATGGAGGAAACGAACCTCCTATGATCGAAACGGGGTCTTGTTGATCGGGAGGGGTGTGGCGTACCGCAAAACAGAGGAAACATACTTGTGTTGGAGCGCTACGGTCGAAACGAGGGTCCTGTTCATCGGGAGGGTTGTGGCGTACCGCAAAACGGGAGTCCACGGGATACTATTCATCTCCACCATCGACCTCCTCCAGCCTCCACATGCGACTGTTCATCCACAGGCTCCTATTCATCCAGCCTCCACCGCGCGCTCCTCCACGGGCTACTGTTCAACCAGCCCTCTCCAAGGGGTCCTGTTCAACCACACCTCCACGGGCTACTGTTCATCCAGCCCTCCACCGGCTACTGTTCAACTAGCCCTCCACCGGCTGTTCATCCCGCCCTCCACGAGGTCCTGTTCATCCAGCCCTCCACAAGGTCCTGTTCATCCACCGGCTCGATCGATCGGGGTACTGTTCATCCGGCGGCAACGGCTGATACGTCCATTTTGCATCATGCTTTTATATCAATATTTATTGCATTATGGGCTGTTATTATACATTATGTCACAATACTTATGCCTATTCTCTCTTATTTTACAAGGTTTACATAAAGATGGAGAATGCCGGTAGCTGGGATTCTGGGCTGGAAAAGGAGCAAATATTATAGACCTATTCTGCACAGCTCCAAAAGTCCTGAAACTTCACAGAAGATGTTTTCCAAATATATAAAAAATACTGAGAGCAAGAACTTCACCAGGGGGCCACACCCTGCCCACGAGGGTGGGGGGCATGCCCCCCTACCTCGTGGGCCCCCTGGTGGCCCTCCGGTGGCCATCTTCTGCTATATGGAGTCTTTTGATGGGAAAAAATCATAAGCCATCTTCTCGGACGAAACTCCGCCACCACGAGGCGGAACCTTGGCGGAACCAATCTAGGGCTCTGGCGGAGCTGTTCTGCCTGGGAAACTTCACTCCCGGAGGGGGAAATCATCGCCATCATCATCACCAACGCTCCTCTCATCGGGAGAGGGCAATCTCCATCAACATCTTCATCAACACCATCTCATCTCAAAACCCTAGTTCATCTCTTGTATCCAATTCTTGTCTCCAAGTCCGGGATTGGTGCTAGTAGGTTGCTAGTAGTGTTAATTACTCCTTATAGTTGATGCTAGTTGGTTTAATTGGAGGAAGATCATATGTTCATATCCTATATGCATATTAATACCCCTCTAATTATGAACATGTTTATGCTTTGTGAGTAGTTACTTTTGTTCCTGAGGACATGGGAGAAGTCTTGCTATTAGTAGTCGTGTGAATTTGGTATTCGTTCGATATTTTGATGAGATGTATGTTGTCTCTCCTCTAGTTGTGTTATGTGAACGTCGACTACATGATACTTCACCATTATTTGGGCCTAGAGGAAGGCATTAGGAAGTAATAATAGATGATGGGTTGCTAGAGTGATAGAAGCTTAAACCCTAGTTTATGTGTTGCTTCGTAAGGGGCTGATTTGGATCCATATGTTTCATGCTATAGTTAGGTTTACCTTAATACTTTTGTTGTAGTTGCGGATGCTTGCAATAGAGGTTAATCATAAGTGGGATGCTTGTTCAAGTAAGGACAGTACCCAAGCACCGGTCCACCCACATACCAAATTATCAAAGTATCGAACGCGAATCATACGAACGTGATGAAACCTAGCTTTACGATATTCCCATGTGTCCTCGGGAGCGCTTTACATCACATAAGAGTTTGTCCAGGCTTGTCCTTTTCTACAAAAAGGATTGGGCCACCTTGTTGCACCTTATTTACTTTTATTACTTGTTGCTCGTTACAAATTATCTTATCACAAAACTATCTATTACCACTTATTTCAGTACTTGCAGAGAATACCTTGCTGGAAACCGCTTATCGTTTCCTTCTGCTCCTCGTTGGGTTCGACACTCTTACTTATCGAAAGGATTACGATAGATCGCCTATACTTGTGGGTCATCAATACTCTTTTCTGGCGCCATTGCCGGGGAGTGAAGCGCCTTTTGTAGGTGGAATTTGGTAAGGAAAAATTTATATAGTGTGCTGAAATTTACTGTCACTTGTTACCATGGAAGGTAATCCTCTGAGGGGCTTGTGCGGGGTATATTCACCCCAACCAGTAGAGCAAAGAGTTGCTCCTCAACCTACTGAACCTACTGAAAATGAAAATGAAAATGAAAATGCTTTCTTTGAAGTTCCTTCGGGTATGATAGAAAAACTGCTAGCTAATCCTTTTTTAGGAGATGGAACAAAACATCCCGATGAACATTTGATATATGTGGATGAAGTTTGTGGATTATTTAAGCTTGCAGGTGTACCCGGAGATGTCGTTAATAAGAAGGTCTTCCCTTTATCTTTGAGGGGAGATGCGTCGACATGGTATAGGCTATGTGATGATATGAGGTCTTGGAATTACAAACGATTAAAATTGGAACTTCATCAGAAGTTTTATCCTATGCACCTTGTTCATCGTGATCGCAATTATATATATAATTTTTGGCCTCGCGAAGGAGAAAGCATCGCTCAAGCTTGGGGAGGCTTAAATCAATGTTATATTCATGCCCCAATCATGAGCTCTCAAGAGAAATGATTATTCAAAAGTTTTATGCTTGGCTTTCTGGTAACAATCGCACCATGCTTGATACTTCTTGTGCTGGCTCTTTTATGATGAAGACTATTGAATTCAAATGGGATTTATTGGAAAGAATTAAACGCAACTCTGAAGATTGGGACCTCGACAATGGTAGGAGTCAGGTATGACACCTAGTTTTGATTGTGTTAAATCTTTTATGGATACCGATATTTTTCGTAAATTTAGCACTAAATATGGACTTGACTCTGAGATAGTAGCTTCTTTCTGTGAATCTTTTGCTGCTTATGTTGATCTCCCCAAGGAGAAGTGGTTTAAATATCATCCTCCCATAGAAGTAAAAGTAGCTGCACCTATTAAAGTTGAAGAAAAGACTATCACTTATAATGATCCTATTGTTCCTACTTCTTATGTTGAGAAACCACCTTTCCCTGTTAGGATAAAGGATCATGCTAAAGCTTCAACTGTGGTTCATAAAAGCGATATTAAAACATATACACCTCCTGAGCAAGTTAAAGTTGAACCTAATATTGCCATTGTTAAAGATCTCTTGTCTGATAATATAGATGGGCATGTTATTTATTTTTATAATGAAACTGCTAGAATTGCTAAATCCCGTGATAAAGATAAACCTAGACCTGTGGTAGGCATGCCTGCTATTTCTGTTAAAATAGGAGATCATTGTTATCATGGCTTATGTGATATGGGTGCTACTGCTAGTGCAATACCTTATTCCTTATACAAAGAAGTTATGCATCATATTGCACCTGCTGAGATGGAAGATATTGATGTCACAATTAAACTTGCCAATAGAGATACTATTTCACCAATGGGAATTGTTAGAGATGTTGAAGTCTTGTGTGGGAAAACTAAATATCCTGCTGATTTTCTTGTTCTTGGTTCCCCACAAGATAGCTTTTGTCCCATTATATTTGGTAGACCCTTCCTAAATATTGTTAATGCTACCATAGATTGCAAAAGGGATGTTGTTACTATCGGTTTAGACGATATGACTCATGAATTTATTTTTTCTAAATTTAGGAGACAACACCGTGAAAAAGAATTACCTAGTAAGGATGAAATTATTGGTCTTGCTTCTATTGCCGTACCTCCTAGTGATCCTTTAGAAAAATATTTGCTAGACCATGAAAATGATATGTTTATGAATGAAAGAAGGGAATTAGATGAAGTATTCTTTAAATAGGAACCTATTCTGAAAAACAATTTACCTGTTGAAATCCTAGGGGATCCTCCTCCACCCAAGGGTGATCCCGTGTTTGAGCTTAAACCGTTACCTGATACTCTTAAATATGCTTATCTTGATGAGAAAAAGATATATCATGTTATTATTAGTGCTAACCTTTCAGAGCATGAAGAAGAGAGATTATTGAAAACTCTGAAGAAGCACCGTGCTGCTATTGGGTATGCTCTTGATGATCTTAAGGGAATTAGTCCCACTCTATGTCAACATAAACTTAATTTGGAAGAAGATGCTAAACCAGTTCATGATCATCAACGCCGGCTGAATCCTAAAATGAAAGAAGTGGTAAGGAAGGAGATACTAAAGCTCCTTGAGGAAGGTATAATTTATCCCGTTGATGATAGTCAATGGGTAAGCCCCGTCCATTGTGTCCCTAAGAAGCGAGGTATTACTGTTGTTCCTAATTATAAAGATGAATTGATTCCTCAAAGAATTATTACAGGTTATAGGATGGTAATTGATTTCCGGAAATTAAATAAGGCTACTAAAAAGATCATTACCCCTTACCTTTTATTGATCAAATGCTAGAAAGATTGTCCAAACATACACATTTTTGCTTTCTAGATGGTTACTCTGGTTTCTCTCAAATACCTGTGTCAGCCAAAGATCAATCAAAGACTACTTTTACATGTCCTTTTGGTACTTTTTCTTATAAACGTATGCCTTTTGGTTTATGTAATACACCTGCTACCTTTTAAAGATGCATGATGACTATATTCTCTGACTGTTGTGAAAATATTTGTGAGGTTTTCATGGACGACTTTTCCGTCTATGGATCTTCTTTTGATGATTGCTTGAGCAACCTTGATCGAGTTTTGCAGAGATGTGAAGAAACTAATCTTGTCTTGAATTGGGAAAAGTGCCACTCTATGGTTAATGAAGGTATTGTCTTGGGGCATAAAGTTTCTGAAAGAGGTATCGAAGTTGATAAAGCCAAGGTTGATGCTATTGAAAAGATGCCATGTCCCAAGGACATCAAAGGTATAAGAAGTTTCCTTGGTCATGCCAGTTTTTATAGGAGGTTCATTAAGGACTTCTCAAAAATTTCTTGGCCTCTGACTAATTTATTACAAAAAGATATACCATTTGTCTTTGATGATGATTGTGTAGAAGCATTTGAAATACTTAAGAAAGCATTGATTTCTGCACCTATTGTTCAGCCACCTGATTGGAATTTACCCTATGAAATTATGTGTGATGCTAGTGATTATGCTGTAGGTGCTGTTCTAGGACAAAGAGTTGATAAGAAACTAAATGTTATTCAATATGCTAGTAAAACTCTAGACAATGCTCAAAGAAATTATGCTACTACTGAAAAAGAATTCTTAGCAGTTGTATTTGCTTGTGATAAGTTTAGACCTTATATTGTTGATTCTAAAGTAACTATTCACACTGATCATGCTACTATTAAATATCTTATGGAAAAGAAAGGTGCTAAACCTAGACTTATTAGATGGGTTCTCTTGCTACAAGAATTTGATTTGCATATTGTTGATAGAAAAGGAGCTGAGAACCCCGTTGCAGACAACTTGTCTAGGTTAGAAAATGTGCTTGATGACCCACTACCTATTGATGATAGCTTCCCTGATGAGCAACTAAATGTCATAAATGCCTCTCATACTGCTCCATGGTATGCTGATTATGCTAATTACATTGTTGCTAAGTTTATACCACCTAGTTTCACATACCAGCAAAAGAAAAAGTTCTTCTATGATTTGAGGCATTACTTTTGGGATGACCCACGTCTTTATAAAGAAGGAGTAGATGGTGTTATTAGACGTTGTGTACCTGAGCATGAACAGGAACAGATCCTACGCAACTGTCACTCCGAAGCTTATGGAGGACACCATGCTGGAGATAGAACTGCACATAAGGTACTGCAATCTGGTTTTTATTAGCCTACTCTCTTCAAGGATGCCCGTAAGTTTGTCTTATCTTGTGATGAGTGTCAAAGAATTGGTAATATTAGTAGACGTCAAGAAATGCCTATGAATTATTCACTTGTTATTGAACCATTTGATGTTTGGGGCTTTGACTATATGGGACCTTTTCCTTCATCTAATGGTTATACACATATTTTAGTTGCTGTTGATTACGTTACTAAGTGGGTAGAAGCTATTCCAACTAGTAGTGTTGATCATAACACTTCTATTAAAATGCTTAAAGAAGTTATTTTCCAAGATTTGGAGTCCCTAGATATTTAATGACTGATGGTGGTTCACATTTTATTCATGGTGCTTTCCGTAAAATGCTTGCTAAATATGATGTTAATCATAGAATTGCATCTCCTTATCACCCTGAGTCTAGTGGTCAAGTAGAATTGAGTAATAGAGAACTCAAATTAATTTTGTAAAAGACTGTTAATAGGTCTAGAAAGAATTGGTCCAAGAAACTTGATGACGCATTATGGGCCTATAGAACTGCATATAAAAATCCTATGGGCATGTCTCCGTATAAAATGGTCTATGGAAAAGCATGTCACTTACCTCTCGAACTAGAACACAAGGCTTATTGGGCTATTAAAGAACTTAATTATGATTTTAAACTTGCCGGTGAGAAGAGGTTATTTGATATTATCTCACTTGATGAATGGAGAATCCAAGCCTACGAAAATGCCAAGTTGTTTAAAGAAAAAGTTAAGAGATGGCATGACAAAAGGATACAAAAGCGTGAGTTTAATGTAGGTGATTATGTATTGCTATACAACTCTCATTTAAGATTTTTTGCAGGAAAACTTCTCTCTAAATGGGAAGGTCCTTACGTTATCGAGGAGGTCTACCGTTCCGGTGCCATAAAAATTAACAACTTCGAAGGCACAAGTCCGAAGGTGGTGAACGGTCAAAGAATCAAACATTATATCTCAGGTAATCCCATAAATGTTGAAACCAACGTTATTGAAACCGTAACCCCGGAGGAATACATAGGGACACTTTCCGAAACGTCTCAGACTCCGAAAAGGAATAGGTATGTGGTACGGTAAGTAAACCGACTCCAAAACAGTTTTTAAGGCAATATTTCTCCGTTTTGGAATATTTAGGAAAATAGAAAAGTAAGCAGCAGTCCAGGAAGGACACGAGGCCTCCACGAGGGTGGAGGGCGCGGCCTACCCTACTGGGCGCGCCCCCTACCTCGTGGGCACCTCGTGTGCTCTCTGGGCTCCATTTTCGTACACGACATGTATTTTGGTCGGTAAAATTTCATTATATAATCTCCCGGGGGTTTTGAGTCCCGTATCACGCAAAAATCTCTTTTCTTTGTTTTAAGTTGTCCTGCTGCAGACAGAGCAACATGTCGTCCCAGGATTCGGAAGGATAAAGCTACGTGGCTGATTACCTTGCAGATCCTAAGATCTATGGGGATGTGAAACATTGCGGTTGGACTACGGAAGAAGAAGAGGACTATGAACCCAAGGGAAAGGAGGAGACGAGCTCAGATGAAGATGAAGTCCCACTACCTCAACCTGGGGACATGCATGTGGATTTCAAAAGGTCAAGTCTCCTGGATAGAGTAAAGAAACCTAAGATCGAGTTTATTCCTTCTCGCCTCTTGTAGGAAAACAAGCAGGAACTATGCAAAAAGATACTGAGCCTGGAACAGGAGATCGAGGACCTAAGGGACCAAAATCTGTCCTCAAATGCAAATTAAGGAAGAAGCCTACGCCATCAACAAAATCTCCACTATCTCCATCAACAAAGAAGAATTGAGTATTTGGTATGGGCACTCCACTTGGCAACTGCCAAGCTTGGGGGAGTGCCCCGGTATCGTATCACCATCACTTTATCTTTACTGTTTTTCTTAGTTCAATCCTTTTGGTAATATCTTGATCTAGTAGAATAAAAGTTGTTAGTGTGATCTAGCTATGAGTTTTGCTTTTATGTAATCGAGTCCGTGAGCTATATAATAAAGATTAGTGTTGAGTCAAGGGCTTGATTATTTTTCCATGATCCTAAGTGAATAAAAGAAAAGAGAAAGAAATAAAAAGAAACAAAGAGATCATGTGAATCTTATGGAGAGTAATGAGCTCACATAGAAAGAGTATGATGAATAAAAGTTGTTGAGAGTTGACAAACACAGTTTTGGTCATCGTTGCAATTAATAGGAAGTAATAAAGAAAGAGAGGTCTTCACATATAAATATATTATCTTTATTTTATGATTGTGAGCACTCATTAAAATATGACATGCCAAAGAGTTGACATTGGACAAGAAAGACAACGTAATGGGTTATGTTTTCTTATATCTGAGATAAATTATATTGTCTTGGATCTTCCAACATGATGAGCTTGCTTTCCCCCCTCATGCTAGCCAAATTCATTACACCAAGTAGAGATACTACTTGTGCTTCCAAATACCCTTAAACCAGTCTTGCCATAAGAGTCCACCATATCTACCTATGGATTGAGTAAGATCCATCAAGTAAGTTGTCATCGGTGCAAGCAATAAAAATTGCTCTCTAAATATGTATGATTGATTGGTGTGGAGGAAATAAGCTTTATACGACCGTGTGATATGGAAGTAATAAAAGCGACAGACTGCATAATAAAGGTCCATATCACAAGTGGCAATATAAAGTGACGTTCTTTCGCATTAAGATTTTGTGCATCCAATCATAAAAGCGCATGACAACCTCTGCTTCCCTCTGCGAAGGGCCTATCTTTTACTTTTATCTCCTACATTGCATAAGAGTCATGGTGATCTTCACCCTTCCTTTTTACATTTTATCCTTTGGCAAGCACAGTATGTTCGAAAGATCCTGGTATATATGGCTAATTGGATATGAGTTTTCATGAACTATTACTATTGACATTACCCTTGAGGTAAAACGTTGGGGAGGCAAAACTATAAGCCCCTATCTTTCTCTGTGCCCGATTAAAACTCCATACCCATAAGTATTGCGTGAGTGTCAGCAATTGTGAAAGATTATATGATAGTTGAGTATGTGGACTTGCTGAAAAGCTCTTATACATTGACTCTTTCCTATGTTATGATAAATTGCAATTGCTTCAATGACTGAGATTGTAGTTTGTTAGTTTTCAATGAAGTTTACAATTCATACTTGATATTGTGATTGACTTATTACTCTAGCATTAGAGATTATATGACAAAGAATTATATGAGTTGCTGTTCTAAGAATGATCATGATGCCCTCATGTCCGTATTTTATTTTTATCGACACCTCTATCTCTAAACATGTGGACATATTTTTCGATTTCGGCTTTTCGCTTGAGGACAAGCGAGGTCTAAGCTTGGGGGAGTTGATACGTTCATTTTGCATCATGCTTTTATATCAATATTTATAGCATTATGGGCTGTTATTACACATTATGTCACAATGATTATGCCTATTATGTCTTATTTTACAAGGTTTACATAAAGAGGGAGAATGCCGGCAGCTGGGATTCTGGGCTGGAAAAGGAGCAAATATTAGAGACCTATTCTGCACAGCTCCAAAAGTCCTGAAACTTCACGGAAGATGTTTTCCAAATATATAAAAAATACTGAGAGCAAGAACTTCACCAAGGGGGCCACACCCTTCCCATGAGGGTGGGGGCGCGCCCTACCCCCCTGGGCACGCCCCCTACCTCGTGGGCCCCCTGGTGGCCCTCCGGTGGCCATCTTCTGCTATATGGAATCTTTCGATGGGAGAAAAATCATAAGCCATCTTCTCGGATGAAACTCCGCCGCCACGAGGCGGAACCTTGGCGGAACCAATCTAGGGCTCTGGCGGAGCTGTTCTGCCGGGGAAACTTCCCTACCGGAGGGGGAAATCATCGCCATCATCATCACCAACGCTCCTCTCATCGGGAGAGGGAAATCTCCATCAACATCTTCATCAGCACCATCTCATCTCAAAACCCTAGTTCATCTCTTGTATCCAATTCTTGTCTCCGAGTCTGGGATTGGTGCTAGTAGGTTGCTAGTAGTGTTAATTACTCCTTGTAGTTGATGCTAGTTGGTTTAATTAGCGGAAGATCATATGTTCAGATCCTATATAGATATTAATACCCCTCTGATTATGAACATGTTTATGCTTTGTGAGTAGTTACTTTTGTTCCTGGGGACATGGGAGAAGTCTTGCTATTAGTAGTCATGTGAATTTGGTATTCGTTCGATATTTTGATGAGATGTATGTTGTCTCTCCTCTAGTGGTGTTATGTGAACGTCGACTACATGACACTTCACCATTATTTGGGTCTAGAGGAAGGCATTGGGAAGTAATAAGTAGATGATGGGTTGCTAGAGTGATAGAAGCTTAAAGCCTAGTTTATGCGTTGCTTCGTAAGGGGCTGATTTGGATCCATATGTTTCATGCTATGGTTAGGTTTACCTTAATACTTTTGTTGTAGTTGCGGATGCTTGCAATAGAGGTTAATCATAAGTGAGATGCTTGTTCATGTAAGGACAGTATCCAAGCACCGGTCCGCCCACATACCAAATTATCAAAGTACCGAACGTGAATCAAATGAACATGATGAAACCTAGCTTTACGATATTCCCATGTGTCCTCGGGAGCGCTTTACATCATATAAGAGTTTGTCCAGGCTTGTCCTTTGCTACAAAAAGGATTGGGCCACCTTGCTGCACCTTATTAACTTTTGTTACTTGTTGCTCGTTACAAATTATCTTATCACAAAACTATCTATTACCACTTATTTCAGTACTTGCAGAGAATACCTTGCTGGAAACCGCTTATCATTTCCTTCTACTCCTCGTTGGGTTCGACACTCTTACTTATCGAAAGGACTACGATAGATCCAATATACTTGTGGGTCATCAACGGCCTCTACTACCACGGGGTCCTATTCATCCAACCCCCCACCGGGAACTGTTCATCCAAAGCCCCCAACAACGCTCACTGTTCATCCGGAGGCAGCATCGATCGACTTCAGTTAGCAGCATTAGTGAAGGAATCACTCGGGTTCAGTTAACAGCAAGGGATCGATCGATCGCTTGGGTTCAGTAACGCGTAGCCTGCAGTGCAGTCGCTCGGGTTCAGTTAGAGCCCAACGCCTTGCACACAAGCGCGTACGTACGAGAGAAACGTGCATCGCTTGGCCCCCGACCACCCACCGTAACCGGGAACTCCCCGATATTTTCCTTGCCCTCGCCTCTACCATGATTTTTTCTTTCATGGTCGGCCCAAAGAATGTCATGCAGCTGCGTCTCCGGCCCGCTCAGGACGAAAAGCCCATTTTTGTCATGATTTTTTTCATAGAAGTAGGACCCCATCACATCTATGATGATGCCGGGTTTTGTCACAATTATCGTCATAAAAGTGTCATAAGCATGACAGGAAAAAAATCGTTCTGCCCAAAATGTCACGGATGTGTCCTTTTTTTGTAGTGCACCTCCATTTATAGTCAGACCAAGGGGTTGAGGCTATGGGGGAAAATACTAAAAATCCGTTGGATATTTTCGACCAAAAGCAACAAAAGGGGGAGAGTGGAGCTCCATGGAGGATCTCCACCTCCAACCTGCCACGCATGTGTGGGGCCCCTTTAGGGGGGGCCCACCACCCCATGTGACTCCCCATTGACTTTGGGGGAAAGCCCCAAAAGGTAGCTTTCCAAAAACCAACCAAAAGGGGGAGTGCCCTAATAGTGTTGCCACTATTCATGCCACTACTCATGACATACTTTTATGAAATATTTTCCGCACGGTTTAATCTGGAAAAAAATCGAAAGGTCCATAACATTTATGGCACCCCCTAAAATAATTCTAGATGCGTTCCAGAACATTTTTGGTATGAAGTTTTATCTCCGAAACATTTCTAGTTTCTCTTCAAAACTTTTTCGTCGTCCCCGACACATTTTGGGTGACTTTCCCTCGGACACTGTCGGTGTTCTGGGAACGGGGGTCCCCAGACTTGCCTGCCTGCAGCCCACGGCGTGGCTGAGCCGGCAGGTCGTACGGCCCATCTTCACCAACAAAGCACCCAAGACCCTCGCGAGGGTCCAAGACTCGCGAGGAGGACAATGCAAGACCTCCTCGGGAGTAGCCTAGCTAGGCAGGCTCACGAGGAGCGGAGATATCAAGGCGGGGCAAACCTCACGAGGCCCTCATGACGTGAGCCATGACCCACGACACCAGGCGGGCGCCAGCGGGCGCAGCGTCCTTGTTTCCTCTTTGGATCTAAGGAGGCCAGCGCAGGTGAAGAGTACTGAGGCATCAGACAAAGGTTGATATATTGGTGCAACGAGGCCAAGACCAGGAGGACGACAAGACGGAGGTCATCGTGGAGCCCAAGATGGCGTCACCACCAGAGCCTTTGGCAGTCGAAGACCACTTTTGTCAGGATAGCTTGTACTAGTTGTCCCCCTTCGAATTAGCCCGCCATTGTTGGCTCCCTTCCCGCTCGATATTTGGGAAGAGGACCAGGGCCAGTATAAATAGGACTAGCCACCACCTTAGAGAGGAGGACGGATCATTCAGACCACACACACACACAAGCTCACCGAGCTCAAGAACACCTCAACCTCAGGAGGCTGTTTTTCCCTTGTACTGTTCATCATCAGCCCAAGAGGCAATCCACCACCACCACACTGGAGTAGGGTATTACACCACAACGGTGGCCCGAACCAGTATAAATCTTGTGTCTTTCTGTGTTGCGAGTTCGTCGAGTTCGTCCGCAAGATCTTAGTGAGCTAGGGCATTGATTGGTGGGAAGGAAAGGCTTCGCGCGCACCCCCGTGTTTGAACCTTAAGGGTTTGCCGGAACCCCACATCCGACATTTGGCGCGCCAGGTAGGGGTGCACCGGGGCTTCTATCCACCAACCAGCGCCCCGTACCGCCGCACTATGCTCCCATGGTAGGTGCCCCGCCACCAACCTCTGCGGTCAACACCAGCAGCAGGGAGTCTGGGTACCGAGCCCTAGCCCCCGCTCTGCGGCAAGTGCAGTGGCCGGCCAAGTTCAGGTCGGAGATGCCGCCGTGTTACAATGGCGCGGCAGACTCGGCGCTGTTCCTACTGGCATACGAGGAGGCCATCCTCGAGGCCAGTGGCGACGACAAGATCATGGAAAACTTGTTCCCCCGGCCCTCGCCGGCGAGCCGCGTGCTTGGCTGCTCAACCTCCCGGGATCCACGATGACGTCCTGGGAGGAACTCCGCGACCTCTTCACTGCGTGCTACGCGGCGCCGACACACCATGCAGTCGCGGCACTACTGGGTGGCTCCCAAGCACCTCCTTTAGATCGCCACGTCAAGCCTTTCTTCCGTCAGATTGGGGCAGCCTGCAAGTGCCCGGGGGCTCCGCCGGGTTGGGCTGCGCCGGAGGTTGACCTCACCTTCGACTCAGAAGACCACCCCGGCTCCACCACCGGCTCAGGGATGCTCCCGATGCTCTGCATGCCCACCATCTGCAACGTGGCCGTCACCAAGACCCTCATCGACGGCGGTGCCGGCCTCAACTTGCTCTCTGTGGAAGCCTTCAGCCTTCTTCATGTGCCGCTCGAACGGCTCGGCCTCAGCAAGCCCTTCATAGGTGTGGGTGGTGGAGCTGCTCACCCTCTGGGGCAGATCCGCCTCCCAGTCACCTTTGGCACGCGAGACAACTATAGCACCGGGCTGGTGGACTTTGACGTCGCCCGCATCGGTCTCCCGTACAATGCCATCCTCGTGTACCCGGCTCTCGCTCAGTTCATGGAGGCGACTCACCCGGCCTACAACCTCATGAAGATGCCAGGGAGCAAGGGCGTCCTCACCATCAAGGGGGGCGCTAAGGAGGCTGTGGCGGCACTCGAGCTCGCCTTCAAGACCGCGTCAGCAGCACAGCCAGCCGGCGTCGGTACACCCGAGGCCAAGGAAACCGCACCCACCAAGAAGAAACAGCTATTCACTCAAGACAAGGCGGAGACCAAGCAGGTGCCGGTCGACAAGGACGGGTCTTCAAGAGCCACCTTCACCATAGGAACCGGCCTTGACCCAGGACAAGAAGAAGCTTTGGCGAGGTTTTTGCGCGTGAACAAGGAGATATTCGCGTTGGAGCCCAATCAGCTGGTAGGGGTCCCAAGAGAGGTAATCCAGCATCATCTGAGGGTGTGCCCCAACGTACGCCCCGTGAAGCAGCGAGCAAGACAACAGTCCATAGAGAAGCAGGCCTTCATCGTCCAAGAGACACGCAAGCTGGAGGCGGCAGGTACCATCCGAGAAGTTCGATACCCCGAATGGCTGGCGAACCCCGTCGTAGTACCGAAGAAAGGCGGGAAGGAACAGATGTGCATCGACTTCACCAACCTTAACAAAGCGTGCCCCCAGGATCCGTTCCTGCTTCCATGCATCGACCAAATCGTCGACTCCACTGCCGAGTGCGACTTGCTATGTTTCCTGGATGCATTTTCAGGATACCACCAAATCAAGATGGCGGTGGAGGATGTGGAGAAGACAGCCTTCCTGACACCATGCGGGGTGTACTGCTACACCTGCATGCCCTTCAGGCTGCGCAACACAGGCGCAACCTTTCAACGGTTGATGCAAATCACCTTGGGGCGGCAGCTCGGCAAAAACACAGAGGCCTACATTGATGACATAGTGGTCAAATCTCGCGAGGCGAGGACGTTGATTCAAGACCTAGGGGAGACCTTCGAGAGCTTGCGCCAAGTGAACTTGAGGCTTAACCCAGAGAAGTGCGTGTTTGGCGTCCCCTCCGGCAAGCTACTGGGATTCGTCGTATCCGACAGAGGGATTCATGTGAACCTGGAGAAGATCAAGGCCATCGAAGACATGAGCCCACCGCAGACCCTCAAGGAAATGCAAAAGCTAGCAGGGCGGGTGACCGTGTTAGAGTGTTTCATCTCCAAGCTAGGCGAGCGTGCCTTACCCTTCTTTAAGCTCATGAAGACGAAGGGCCCGTTCGAGTGGACCCCGGAGGCCGACCGGGCCTTCCAAGACCTCAAGAAATACCTCACCAGCCACCCAATGATGGTGGCACCGTGGCCTCTCAAGCCTTTGGTGCTCTACCTTGCCGCCACCCCGTACTCCGCCAGCGCGGCGCTGGTGGCAGTTCGGGAGGAGCGCCAAGCCAAGAGTGTGTCGCGCTAAGCCAGAGCTGATGTAGCGCGGGGTCAGGATGGCGCGGCAAAGCCATCAGAGGTGGAAGACCAAGCTCAACAGGGCAACATCGCAGAAGCTCCTGAGGATGCCCAGGTCTCAAGAAACCCACCACCTCAGGATATGCCACAATCTCCGCGGGACCCGAGCTTCGATAGTGTGCCAGCCCTCGTCGAGCATCCGGTGTACTTCGTCAGCACCTTACTGCGGGACGCGAGGGCGCGCTACCCCATGCCGCAAAAGCTCCTGCTCGCACTCTTGGTGGCCTCACGCAAGTTGCGGCACTACTTCCAGGGTCACCCCATCAAGGTCGTCTCAGCCTACCCATTGGAGAGGGTGCTCAGGAGCCCTAACTCAGCCGAAAGGGTTGCTGAGTGGAGCATCAAGTTACAAGCATTCCGGTTGGAGTTTAGCACTACTAGGGTCATCAAGGGAGCCGCGCTCGCCGATTTTGTGGCAGAATGGACAGATGCCCCGGCTCTTGAGGAAGGAGAAGAACGGTCCACCTCGCTAGGAAGCGAGGCACCAGACGGCTGGGTCATGTATTTCGATGGCACCTTCGCACATCAGGGCGCGGGGGCTGGAGCAGTGCTCATCTCGCCCACTCAGGACAAGCTCTACTACGCCGTGCAACTCTGTTTTCAACACGGCGAGAAGGTCTATAACAACATCGCAGAATAAGAAGGCCTCATAGCTGGCCTGAAGGCTGCGGCGGCTCTAGGGTGAAGCGCCTCACTGTCAAAGGCGACTCGCAGCTCCTCGTCAACTTTTCCCACAAGGTATACGAGCCGAAGGACGAGCACATGGAGGCCTACCTCGCGGATGTGCGCAAGATGGAAAACCAGTTCTCGGACCTAGAGCTGCAGCACGTGCCCCAGGGCACCAACAAGGAAGCCGATGACATTGCCAGTAGAGCATCCAAGCAGCAACCACAAGAGCCCGGCATCTTCGAAGAGCGGCTCTTCAAGCCATCAGCTTTGCCACCTCTTTCAAGCATGACTCAGCCTCAGGAGGAACTCCCGCAGCCCCCGGCCACGGGAGCCCCAGCCTGCGGCCCGACCTCAGGAGCTCGGCTGCTCTTGGCGCTCGAGCCCTAGGAGGTTTGCTGGATCAAGGAGTTCAAGGAGTACCTAATGCACGGGACGCTGCCGGAGAAGGAAGAGGACGCGGAGCGCATGGCTCGGCAGGCCACGGCATATTGTATACAAGACGGTGAGTTATCAGGAAACGACTGAATGATGTCACGCTGCGCTGCATCTCCAGCGATCAAGGAAGGGAGTTGCTGATTGACATACACGATGGTGATTGCGGACACCACTCGTCATCAAGGACCCTCGTCGGCAAGGTGTTTCGCAGTGGGTTTTATTGGCCTACGACACTCAACAACGCGACCGAGCTGGTGAGGTCCTGTGAAGCTTGCCAATTCCACGCCAAGCAAATCCATCAGCCTGCTCAGGGCCTCCAAACCATCCCTCTCACCTGGTCATTTGCGGTCTAGGGGCTGGACATCCTAGGCCTGTTTCCCTGGGCTCTAGGGGGCTACCGCTATCTCTACGTCGCCATCGACAAGTTCACCAAGTGGGCGGAAGTGGAAGCCATTTGTACCATTCCAGTCGGCTCTACTGTCAAGTTCATCAAGGGCCTCGTGAGCCGCTTCGGGGTCCCCAACCACATCATCATGGATAACAGTTCGCAGTTTACTAGCAACCTCTTCAAAACCTATTGTGCTAACCTTGGAACGCAGATCTGCTATGCTTTGGTGGCCCACCCTAGGAGTAACTGTCAGGCCGAGTGCGCTAACGCGGAGGTACCGAGGGGCCTCAAGACCAAGACCTTCAAGAAGAAGCTGGAGGCCTGCGGCAGGGGCTGGCACGACGAGCTCCAGTCCGTGCTGTGGTCCATCCGAACCACCGCCACCAAGCCAATGGGCGAGACCCCATTCTTCCTTGTCTACGGAGCTAAAGCAGTCCTCCCTCACGAGGTCAAGCATCGCTCCGCACGGGTCCTAGCATTCAATGAAACGCAGCAGGACGCCATGCGGGGGATGGATCTCGTGCTGGGGGAGGAACGCCGTTGTGAAGTCGCGTTGAGGGCAGTAAGGTACCAACAAGCGCTTCGGCGATACCACTGCCGCAACATCCGCTCCAGGACGCTCGAGGTGGGCGACCTCGTCCTGAGGCGGGTCCTCTCCAGGGAAGGGCTGCACAAGCTCTCGCCCATGTGGGAGGGCCCGTTCAGGGTCATCCATGTCTCCAGGACGGGTGCAGCGCGCCTGGAGACGCAAGACAGGATACCTATCCAGAACACCTGGAACATCCAGCACCTCCGGAAGTCCTATCCATGAAGCAAGGCCCAGAGCCTGAGAAGCAAGGCTCAGAGCCTGAGAAAAAAGGCCCAGAGCCTGTGAAGAAGGCCCGGTGCCTGTGAAGAATCGCAGCCCGTGACACTCTCACGTAATAATGAGTGGGGTTGTACACGCCCCGGAGTCTCAGGAGCGCCAGCCTCAGGCCCTGGGCTCCACGCTGGTGAGAAAACTTGAAGACTAGATTAGGTGCCGGACGCGGATTTTCATTTGCTTTCCGTAGTTGACTTGCTTTTTCTCAATCAAAGTTTGCCTTTGGCGTGCCTTACCGATTTGATTCCCTCGCCTCTCACTGCACTTTTTGGCTCGGATTTGCTCGTGTTCTCTCTCTCGCATGCCTCGCGGGGGGGCTAGGCAGGTGCCCTCGCGAGCATTTTTTCTCCTTTCTGCCTTCTCACGAGCCACCCTCGTTCGAGCTCAAAGGCTGGCGCACCTCTCCTAGTCCGTGCCCCTCGGGTACCATGACGCAAAGCGCCAAGTCAGGACCAGGATGAACGGCAAATCTTTTAATGCACTTCCTAACGAGTTTTTCGCAGTTCCTGAGCGAATGCAGGCCACCGAGGCAAGATGAATGCGAGGAAATAAACGCTTCATGAGGAAGAGGATGTCCTGAGTATACCGGGTTAAGTTATCTTTGCGCAAAATAACGACACAGCACGAGAACAACACGCATACTGATATAACCAAGGAACCATAGTTCGATACACGCCCTTCCTGGGCCCATGTTGGTTTCATTCTTGATGCAGGAAAAGAGCAAAACAAAAGTAGCGTTGCAGGGATCCGCGAGGACAGACACCTATCACTACCCCGAGCCTAGCCAGATCCTTCCTCATGCTTCACGGAGGTGTGGCGACGAGATGACCCACCGCCGCCTTCAAGATGGGCGCGGCAGCCTGGCGGCTGGGCATAGCTGCCACTGCTGGAGCTGTAGCCAGAGGAAGAGCCGCCGTAGCTGGACGAGACACGATCACCGGCGGGGGTGGGCTCGCCTTCGTCCTTGTCGCGACCGTCCCCAAGGCTGAGTACCTCCTCACCACCGTTCGCCTCGGGGCAGCACCCGGCGCAGCAACCATCTTCCCCAAACACCCTCACATAAAGGGTCGACCCACCATCGTACCTGAAGTGGAGGGTGCAGCACCTGCCCTAGCCGCGCGCGCGGGCGGATCTCTGCCAGCCGCGGGCCAGGGCCATGTTGCCCGCAGCAGAAGTCTCGACCGCAACCCAAAAGGCCTTGCTACAGCAGCCATCTGCTTGCAGTCAGAGTCCGCTTGGACCAGAGGCTGGCAGTTCGCCGGCGAAGAAGCGCGGGAGTTGGAGCCAGTTGCCGGCTGGGTTCTCTGACCAAACGACGAACTCTGGCGACACCTCTGCCGTGTGGAAGCGCGGACGAGGAGGCCGCGCCACCATGGCACGCCTCCCCTCATCAACTGGACCACCATGGCTGGGATGACCCACTCCGCGTGTCGTGGCGCTGTCTTGACAATGAGCCATGGCGGGGGTCGGGCATGTTTGCGCGGGCGGCCGCGGCCGCGCTTGGGCATCGGGGAGCCGGGTCCCTCGCGAGGGGCTTTTCCCTTCTCAATGGCGGAGAACTTCCTTCGTGGTGCCATGGGTGTCACTGCAAGTGATGGAGCGAGGAGGAAGGAGCAAGCAAGCAAGGAAGAGATGGGAAACGGGGGCTCCGCCCCCCTCTCCATTTATAGCAAGGGAAGGCCAACCGGCGTCTCCCACGATCGCAGGTAATGATGGTTTTCCTTGCATGTCGTAGGGACCTGACAAGTCGAGCAGTTGACGAGACAACGTGGGGAAGCGGAGACGCCCACGTCCAATCAACAGCCACGCGTCAATCTAGACTGCAGGCTTTTGGGGCTCGCGGTGCTCCGAACTTGGCCCTTGGCTTCGCCGCGAAGCCAAGCCCGAGCGCACCTTGGGCCCGGGGGCTACCGTCGGTATTCTGGGAATGTGGGTCCCCAGACTTGCCTGTCTGCGGCCCGCGGCGTAGCTAAGCCAGCAGGCCGTACGGCCCATCTTCACCAACAAAGCACCCAAGACCCTCGCGAGGGTCCAAGCCTCGCGAGGCGGACAACGCAAGACCTCCTCAGTAGTAGGCTAGCTAGGTAGGCTCACGAGGAGCAGAGATATCAAGGTGGGGCTAACCTCAAAGACCCTCGTGACGTGAGCCATGACGCACGGCACCAGGCGGGCGCCAGCGCGCGTAGCGTCCTTGTTTCCTCTTTGGTGCTAAGGAGGCCAGCGCAGGCGAAGAGTACTGAGGCATCAGGCAAAGGTTGCTATATTGGTGCAACGATACCAAGACCAGGAGGACGGCAAGACGGAGGTTATCGTGGAGCCACAGACGGCGTCACCACTAGAGCCTTTGGCAGGCAAAGATCACTTTTGTCAGGATAGCTTGTACTAGCTGTCCCCCTTCGAATTAGCCCGCCATTGTTGGCTCCCTTCCCGCTCGATATTTGGGAAGAGGACCAGGGCCAGTATAAATAGGACTAGCCACCACCTTAGAGAGGAGGACGGATCATTCAGACCACACACACACACACACACAAGCTTACCGAGCTCAAGAACACCTCAACCTCAGGAGGCTGTTCTTCCCTTGTACTGTTCATCATCAGCCCAAGAGGCAATCCACAACCACCACACTGGAGTAGGGTATTACACCACAACGGTGGCCCGAACCAGTATAAATCTTGTGTCTTTCTGTGTTACGTGTTCGTGGAGTTCGTCCGTGAGATCTTAGTGAGCTAGGGCGTTGATTGGTGGGATGGAAAGACTTCGCACGCACCCCAGTGTTCGAACCTTAAGAGTTTGTCGGAACCCCACATCCGACAGACACCCTATCTATTACTTTGCAGATAGATGACCCTTAAGTGTGTGACCCTGTAGGTTCGGTGAAATATAGACATGACCGTAACTCTTTCCAATCAATGGTCAATAGAGGAACTGTGGACTTCCATATTGATCCCTATACCCACACGAATGAATATTCGAGTAAACTTGTATTTACCAAAAATGTTGTTCATGTTGCTTTGCGATATGTTACAAATACTCGAGGTGAGATTTAATGGCATTCTCGTGAATCAACAACTTCTTCACTATGTCAGTTTCATCGATACCAGTTTGGTTCTTGTATATCGTTCCCGTGTTCCCATATCCTTGTGATCAAATCACACTGTGTCTTGCCAGACGATGATGGATACTGTAACATCGAGAGGGCCCTAAGAATATATCTCCATCGTCAGAGGAGCAAATCCCAATCTTGAGCTATCAAATTCCTTGTCATACTTTTCCGTGAACCTGTAAGCCGTTGTAATAGCCACCCTGTAACATATGAAGTTTAAGAAACCCCAAGGTTCACAAAGCAAGTATGAAGGAACTAGATACTCGCATGGTCTAAGGAATTATACAAATGAATAAATTTCTTTGTGCTATGAAACCATTAACTCGTGAAGAAGTATCTCATAGCATAACATCAATTGGGTTAATTCAACACAAGTGTCCTTCTAACATTGTGTCGTCAAAATTGTTGGCATTGTCATGACCATGATGATAAAAATGTGTCCATCATGCAACACTTGAGCTAGTCTTAGATGCACGGCTAGGAATATATTTTACCGTTTACTATTCCATTCATGCACATGGGTTTCCTCTGATACTTTATGGATATACTGGCTCAAGGACCATTGCAGTCATAACATAAAGCATAAACATTAATTACAAACTTGGAAATAAAGAACAACCATTATTATTGCCTCTAGAGCATATCCTCTACGTACTCCTCCAGGTCTTCCATCTCCTTGGTAGCGCCGTACAGGACATCGATCCTCGATATTTACGATCAGATGGGTGATTGTTGGGTGATAATCCCCAAGTGTAAGGAACTATCATAATACTTTCCAATGATGGAGGTGGTAAGTATGGAGTGTCGAACCCACAAGGAGCTAAAGGTAGGATTGGTATTCTCTCAGGTCCTATTTTCCACTGATACAAACCTACGTACACGGGACATTTGCTTTATCTAGAAACAAGAAGTAAATCAACATTGCGGGTATAAAAGGATAGCTTTACTAGATACTAAAGAACGTAAAAATAAAAGTTAGGTGTTGTGTAACTAAAAGTACAATATGAAACAAATAGTGAGTGTTGAATGGTGGCGGTATGGTGTGTGGAATTGTCCCCAGGCAATTAGCTAAGTTAGTAAATCGATCATCATTACATGTTTATATGTAGGAGAGGCCTCTGCTAACATACTATCCACACTTGGAGTTAGACGTTCTTATGATTGGAACAATTAGCAAGCATCCATAACTACTAAATAGTCCATTAAGGTAAGAACATCCATATCATTAAGATGTATTGCCCCCTCCCCCCTCAATCCCATATGCATCAATTTCCATGGTGAGGCGAACTTCGGTCACTCCTGCCGCCATATGCATAGTGCTATCAACATACAACTAACCTAAGGTGTGATCCACATGTGCACTAATATGATGAGCACTAAAGGACAGTAACATAACCACATGCAACTCAAAGAAATCGTAACAATTCACCAATTAACCCATAGGACAACAATAATCTTACTCAGACACAATAGCGATGACACAAATCATTACATAATAATTCATAACATCAAACACCATGTTCAAGTAGGGGATTATAGTGGGTTTCAGGAGAGTGGACCGCTAAATAGAAGCGAGGAAGGTGATGGAGATGTCGATGAAGACATCGAAGGCGTTGGAGACGATCGCTGCGATGATGGTTCCCCCGGTGGCACTCCAGTGCCACAAAGATAAAGGGAGAGAGCGCACCCTCCTTCTTCCTCCATGGCCTCCCCCTAGATTGGGGATGTGCTCCCCTCTGGTCCTTGGCCTCCATGGTGCCCGGAGGGGCTCGCCCCTCCAAGATTGGATCTCTTCTCTCTTTTTTTGTCTATGTTTCTGTACTATTTCTACGGCTGAGCATCGTTTCTTAAATATCAGGAGATTCGTCAGTCCAATTGGGCTGAAACTTTAAGGGGATTTTTCCAAAAAATTAGCGTTCTTGTGGCGAAAGAAGAGAGTAAGCCGACCTCCAGAGCCTCGCATGGCCACCCCACACGACCTAGGGCCTGGTCACGCCCCTAGGCCGTGTGGGGCCCTCGTGCACCGCCTTACGCTGATTCTTCCGCTATTTTTTGACATTTTCCACATAAATTCACAAAAAAACTACTCGTTCAAGATCTGTGATTCCCCCCCCCCCCCTATATTTTAAGAAAAAAACTAGAAAATAGGAACCGGCCTTTGACACTTGATTAATAGGTTAGTCCAAATAAACATTGTGCCAAAACATAAATAAATGTTGCAAGTAAGACATGAATACTTCAAAAAATATAAATACGTTGGAGACTTATCATTGGGTCGAAAATTTCGACCTCTTCATGTTGTTCATGGGCCCAGCATGTGGCCAAACCATGCAGAACCAGCTCTCCACACGAATATGTGGTGCACTCCTGATTGCCGAATCTGACGATCCGGCCTGGAGCGAAGCTCCAGATCTGTCCAAGGTGGCCATTTGAGTTAGCAATGAAGATAGCGGTGCCGAAGACGAACATTTGTCCCGATCCTGCAAAACTCGACCAGAACTCCCATCAGGCCTCTGCGTTCACCTGGCGGGACCTACATGGGCCATCACTGTCGGGGACGCTTCCAGCGGATCCCTCGGTAGGGTATGACGGAGAGTTGATTAGGCTGGATGAGATGAGTCTTTACCCAGGTTTGGGTCCTGTCGACGGATGTAAAAACCGTACTCATGCTATGTGTTTATTGTGATACGGGTGTACAAGGGTATAGGATCGAGAGATTGTTTGTTGTAGTGTATCTATCAACTAGCCTGGATTTCGGTTTATATAGCATACCGGGGACCCTAATGCTACAGAACCTAGTCAACTACGTTGGTGGAGGTAGAGTTCTCGGCTCCGATATCTTTGGTTTGTACAACATGTCTTCTAGAGTCCTTGTATAACGCATAATGGGCCGTCCAACGTGGCCTATGACGGAACCGGCATAGGGGCCCTCAGACCGGCCCACCAGGCTAGGAACAGATGTTTAACGGACCCCTAGGCCGAGACACTTTCGGTGCATGTGTGAACATGCCCGCACATGTCCGCGGACACATGAATTTTAAATTACGCATTTCCTTTGAAGATGCTTTAACTAATTCTAGAAAACAAACTCACTAGAAGCAACATTTTGCATTTCTTCCAAAATTATGGTAATAGATAATCTACATAGAGGAGGCCACATAAACTCGGAGAAGGAAAATCAATGAGATGCACAGCGAAGCTACTCAGAGGACGATGGACGTTTGACGTGCAGTCTGCTACGGCGGCATGTGGCGAGCAGCGCACATCAATCAAACCGTACGATGATGCAGAGACTCGTACGCGGCCTGGTTGGATGTGATGTCGCCTGCGCTACGGCATGGCGGAGCAGCCGGCCGCCGCAGATCTTAGCCATAGGGGGCGTACCTTCCATTGTCGGGCTCGTGCTCTTGCTTTTCCCTTGGTGGAAGTGGAACAGCAACAACAAAAACGTGTGATCTCGGCGGAACACCACTGGATCCGGCGTTTTGATCTTGAAAAAGCGCTTTCCCTGTTTTGTCGGAAGGTTGAGAACGAACATTTCTACGGATGAATCACGAGACTTAAGCCAGCACACGAAGATGAGGAGATTCTAGGGCAACTCCAACGCAGCATCCCAAACGAATGTTCTTTTGCCTGGATTTCATTCGTTTGGAGGTGACAACAGGGCAACGTCTGTCCGGATTTTTCTGGATGCGCCGACCGTGTGCAGCCGCATCTTCAGCCGTATCTTGTCTGCATACATTTTTTCAACACATTTTTTATTATTTTCATCATCGATACATTGGAGTATATTCAACGAATCTTGACTAGAATAATAAGACCAAAGAAAACAAAAACCACAAGAAGACATTTGAAAAGATATCCAACTTTCATAACTGCTCCCGCAAGTTGGAATAGTATCTTCTCGATGCCTTCATTGTTGATATGCGGAGTCTTGATCTTGCATGCTTCTTTCTTTTTCGAGTCTAAAAAAGTAGCCGTTGCTTCTTCGCATCTAGTCTTATCTCTAACCTCTATTCTAGCAACAAGTGCACGAATATCTATCAAATTTTGTTCTATCAATAGATTGATATATTCTTCTTTTCAATACCAAAAGTTGTATCCATCCTACGCAATAAAATTTTGACTATAAGCAAAATGCGCCAAATCCGGGAGCACGACCGAAGCTAAACTAGTACATACCCCATAGTTTTTGCACTTGACGAACACCCATCCGGGATGTTCCGGCAATGTAGACACGCAGTACACGACCTTATGTGGACAGTCGTCGCACTTTATAAGCGGCAACGGTGCGCTGACGACCCTTTGGGCCAGCACCGAGCCCGGGTGACGGCAGTTGGTGTATTTGCCGACAAACCGGCGACGGGGTAGATCCGAGTGGCTAGCCGCGGAGTAAATGCCTGCATGCGGCCTGGTGGCGTTGCTGGGGCTGTGCGGTCCGGTACCCAACCAATCCATGGCACGGCACGGCCTCTGGCAGCCGGATGAGCGCAAATCCGGTCGGATCCACTCCAAATCCGACCGCCCGATATGCTAAAATCAGGTTGCCGGTGTTGGACAGCTCGGGGTGTCGAGAAAACGAAAGCTGCGACAAGTGTAGGGGTCGAGCACGCGGCCGTACTGGATAGCGACACGGCCGAGAAAAATGATGATGGTGGCGGCTAGGGACAAGAGGGGAATGGGGCGGGGGTGCAGGGGAGGGGAATAAAAAGAAGGACACATGTGTCTCCGACTGGCGGGGCAGAGGAGGATATGGGCACGCGTTGCGCCGGTTCGGGTGTGTCCGTTCGACCACAACCACAGCCTAAAATTGAATAAAAACGGGTTGAAAATAAACATTGGTCCGTTTACTCTCACGTGTTGGGCCATACGTTCCGTCCGTTTATCCAAACGGATACGGCAGGACCATTTGAGGTGAAAGTTGCCCTTAATCAGACTGCGTGCTATCAATATAGGCCGAGAAATGATGAGTAGGCAAACACTTGTCTGTTTGTCACACCACGCACGGACGCACTATGCTATGTTCCGTGGGCCAAACCAAAGGAAAGCCGCCGCCTTGTTTCCATCAACGGAAAGGTCACCGCAACTTGCAACATCAAGCTCAATGCCAGTACTCTAGTAGCTAGGAGGTAGGGAAGGGTACACATTTCGAGCTACCGGACGGACCCAGCTGGGAGGGAGCTCCCACCGTACCACAGGAGAGCAGAGGAAGACAACAAGGCGAGATAGCCGACAGCCCAGTAACTCGCCGTACGTGCATCCAGTGATCTGATGGGTGTTGCCTGGCTTCACGCTGTAGCTGCTAGTAGTAGTACTACCCTTGGTGGCTCTGAACCTTAAGTTTAACCTAAAGGGACACGCACCACGACAGGGAGGGTAATCAGATGTCGACCCTACACTACCATTCCGTAAGATTTGTGAAGATTTGATTTGATTTGAGGGTACTGTACTGTCAAAGGTTATGTACTTATATTCGTCCTCTTCGACCGCCCCACGTCGATCTTAGTTGGACACCAAAGGACGAAGATCTGATGTTTGCCGGTACTGAGTTCTCAGATCACAAGGGGCGAGGAACCAACTCCCCTTCCCCCTCTCGCCAACTCTCCTACAACGAGTGGAGGGCACAGCGTGACCGGTCGTTTCTCTTTGCTTGTGCGGTGGTGGACTCCCCGGATGAGATACCGACGTTGTACGCAAGAACCCACAGTACCAAGTGCGTGGGGTACGGCAAGTACGACCACCCCGTGCGGGATACAGTGGTGCACCAGACAAGTGTACATTGCATGTGCTGTAGCCATGCTTTACCAGGGCTAGCTACAGTAGTAAGTACTACACCAGGCAGGATCTTCAGGTGGGCAGGCATCCCTGTACTCCTACCAGCTTTGTTTTTTCCTTCCTGGCTTTAGAGTACACATGCACCATGCCTCTGCCTTGATTTGATATGTGGCCAATGCATCTCATGGGTTGTGCATTTCTGGTAAGGATGCAGACCCGGGTCCCGCGAGGCCACGATGGAGCAGTGTATACAAGGTGTGGTGAGCGTACCAGAAGCATCGATGAAAGATTTGGACGTAGCACGTAGGTCGGAAAGCACAAAGCGGGCTCAAGCGTGCCGTGCTTGAACCACTGGTCTCTAGTACGTAGCACGCACTGGAACATGCCCTAGGTCCCGTCAGAAAAAAGAAATGCTTTATTACTTTCGGCCTGTGCAGGCTGCACCCGGCCAACAAAATGTGCATTGTTTTCAAACGCTTAAACAAAAAGAGCATAACTGTTCACGTAATGTCAAGATAAAAACAGCCGGCAAGTTTCTTTTCTTTTCTCCTCTCGCGAGGCGACTAGGGAAAGACTTTCTCCCCTTGATCTACACCGGCGAGTCCGTCGATTCGCCGCCTGCCGCTCCGGTGGCCAGTGACGAGGAGGGGATTTTTGGTGCCTCGAATCTGGCTAGTAGATAGGTAGGGTTTTAGTCCTCGCAGGGGCGGCGTTTGGATGGGTGGCGGCACTTCTTCTTCGAGTTAGTCTTCCTGGCTCCTATCCTCGTCAAGTTCGTTCGTTCGGACAGACAGACGGAACTCCGGCGTAGATTCATGCCAACTTTTCGGGGCGTCGAGGTTAGGGTTTCTCGCCTTGCGTACGCAATAGCGATATTTGATGTCAGGTTCTTCAGATCTATTCAAGGATTCAACGGCGGCGACTGCGGCTCCAGGACGCTGGTCCTTAGGGGCACGTGCACGAATACTTCCCGGCCATCATCGACAAGTTCAGGCCGGCTCCTGTAAGGGAGCGGCGACAGCTGCACGTCGGTTGCTCGTTCTGGTGACGGAATGGTCGTTCGGTGATCTATGGACCTCGATGTAATTTTTATTATGTTTGAGGTGTTTTGTACTTCTAGTGAATCTTTATAATAGATCTGATCCTTTTTGCAAAAAAGAACATCCACTTACCAGGGGGGAGCAAACTGAGCGTAGCTTGGACGGTTACGTTTCTTGTGGTGAAATCAGCCCCATCAAGGTTCAAGTTCTAGACTTGGCACCGGTAATGTTGTGTCGGCTCGGTATCTCGGAGGTGCTTATAGGATAGAGCGTGCGCACACGCCTTCATATGGGTGAGTGTATGCCGGTGTATATGAGTATCTGCGATTGTACCGTGTTAAAAGAACTAAGGGGGTCAGTGTCGCTGTCAAAACCGGCAGATCTCGGGTAGGGGGTCCCAAAGCTGTGTGTTTGAGGATCAAGTGTAACAAGGGACGATGGGGACACAATGTTTACCCAGTTTCACGCCCTCTTTAAGGAGGTAAAACCCTACGTGCAGCTTGATTATATTTGATGAGTATAGTGAAGGAAATATGCCCTAGAGGCAATAATAATGTTGTTATTTATATTTCCTTATATCATGATAAATGTTTAATATTCATGCTAGAATTGTATTAATTGGAAACTTGATACATGTGTGAATATATAGACAAACAGAGTGTCCCTAGTATGCCTCTACTTGACTAGCTCGTTAATCAAAGATGGTTAAGTTTCCTAGCCATAGACATGTGTTGTCATTTGATGAACGGGATCACATCATTAGAGAATGATGTGATGGACAAGACCCATCCATTATCTTAGCACTTTGATCGTTTAGTTTATTGTTGTTGCTTTCTTCATAACTTATACATGTTCCAATAACTATGAGATTATGCAACTCCCGAATACAGGAGGAACACCTTGTGTGCTATCAAACGTCACAACGTAACTGGGTGATTATAAAGATGCTCTATAGGTGTCTCCGGTGGTGTTTGTTGAGTTGGTATAGATCGAGATTAGGATTTGTCACTCCGATTGTCGGAGAGGTATCTCTGGGCCCTCTCGGTAATGGTCATCACTATAATCCTTGCAAGCAATATGACTAAAGAGTTAGTTATGGGATGATGCATTACGGGATGAGTAAAGAGACTTGCCGGTAACGAGATTGAACTAGGTATAAGGATACCCACGATCGAATCTTGGGCAAGTAACATACCGATGACAAAGGGAACAACGTATGTTGTTATGCGATTTGACCGATAAAGATCTCCGTAGAATATGTAGGAGTCAATATGAGCATCCAGGTTCCGCTATTTTTTATTGAACGGAGATGTGTCTCGGTCATGTCTACATAGTTCTCGAACCCGTAAGGTCCGCACGCTTAACGTTCGATGACGATTTGTATTATGAGTTATGTGATTTGATGTACCAAAGGTTGTTCGGAGTTCCGGATGAGATCACGGACATGACGAGGAGTCTCAAAATGGTCGAGACGTAAAGATCGATATATTGGAAGGCTATATTCGGACATCTGAAAGGTTCCAAGTGATTCGGGTATTTTTCGGAGTACCGAAGAGTTACGGGAATTCGCCCGGGGAAGTAGTGGGCCTTAATGGGCCATACGGGAAAGGAGAGAAGGGCCTCAAGGGGTGGCCACACGCCCCCCCCCCCATGGCAAGTCCGAATTGGACTAGGGAGGGGGCTGCACCCCCCTCTATTTCCTTCTCCCTCTCCTACTCCTTCCCTCTCTCCCCTCTTGGAAAAGGAAGGGGACTCCAACTAGGATTGGGAATCCTAATTGGACTTCCCCTATAGGCGCGCCCCTCCTAGGCCGGCCTCCTCTTCCCCCCTCCTTTATATACGTGGGCAGGGGAAACCCCAAAGGCACTCCAAGATTTATCTTAGCCGTGTGCGGTGCCCCTCTCCACAATTTTCCACCTCGGTCATATTGTCGCAGTGCTTAGGCGAAGCCCTGCGTCGGTAACTTCATCATCACCGTCACCATGCCGTCATGCTGACGAAAGTCTCCCTCGGCCTCAACTGGAACAAGAGTTCGAGGGACGTCACCGAGCGGAACGTGTGCAGATCGCGGATGTGCCGTGCGTTTGGTACTTGGATCAGATGGATCGCGAAGACGTTCGACTACATCAACCGCGTTACTAAACGCTTCCGCTTTCAGTCTACGAGGGTGCGTAGACACACTCTCCTCTCTCGTTGATATGCATCTCCTAGATAGATCTTGCGTGATCGTAGGTAAACTTTTTGAAATACTGTGTTCCCCAATAGTGGCATCCAAGCCAGGTCTATGTGTAGATGTTATATGCACGAGTAGAACACAAAGAGTTGTGGGCGATAATAGTAATAGTGCTTACTAGCATATCATATTTTGATTCGGCGGTATTGTTGGATGAAGCGGCCCAAACCGACATTACATGACCGTGTTCATGAGAGTGGTTCTACCGCCGTGCTTCACACACAGGTGGCTAGTGAGTGTCTGTTTCTCTAACTTTAGTGGAATCAAGTGTGACCACGCCCGGTCCTTGTTGAAGGTTAAAACAACACACTTGACGAAAAATCGTTGTGGTTTTGATGCGTAGGTAAGAACTGTTCTTTCTAGAAGCCCGTAGCAGCCACGTAAAACTTGCAACAACAAAGTAGAGGACGTCTAACTTGTTTTTGCAGGGCATGCTGTGATGTGATATGGTCAAGACGTGCTGAGAAATAAATTGTTGTATGAGATGATCATGTTTTGTTAAAGTTATCGGCAACTGGTAGGAGCCTTATGGTTGTCTCTTTATTGCATAAGATGCATGCGCCATATAATTGCTTTACTTTATCACTATGCGATAGCAATAGTTGGTGAGACAACCATGTGACGACACATTGATAAAGATCAAGGTGATGGAGATCATGGTGTCATGCCGGTGATGATGGAGATCATGACGGTACTTTGGAGATGGAGATCAAAAGCACAAGATGATGATGGCCATATCATGTCACATGTTTTGATTGCATGTGATGTTTATCTTTTATGCATATAATTTTGCTTAGTACGCCGGTAGCATTATGAGATGATCCCTTACTAAAATTTCAAGGTATAAGTGTTCTTCCTGAGTATGCACCGTTGCGACAGTTCTTCGTGCTGAGACACCACGTGATGATCGGGTGTGATAAGCTCTACGTTCACATACAACGGGTGCAAGCCAGTTTTGCACAAGCAGAATACTCGGGTTAAACTTGACGAGCCTGTGCAGATATGGCCTCGAAACACTGAGACCGAAAGGTCGAGCATGAATCATATAGTAGATATGATCAACATAATGATGTTCACCATTGAAAACTACTCCATCTCACGTGATGATCAGACATGGTTTAGTTGATATGCATCACGTGATCATTTAGATGACTAGAGGGATGTCTATCTAAGTGGGAGTTCTTAAGTAATATGATTAATTGAACTTTAATTTATCATGACTTAGTCCTGGTAGTTTTTGCATATCTATGTTGTAGATCAATAGCTCACGTATAGCTCCCATATTTTATTTTTGATATGTTCCTAGAGAAAAATAAGTTGAAATAAGATAGTAGCAATGATGCGGACTGGGTCCGTGATCTGAGGATTATCCTCATTGCCGCACAGAAGAATTATGTCCTTGATGCACCGCTAGGTGACGGACCTATTGCAGGAGCAGATGCAAACGTTATGAACGTTTGGCAAGCTCGGTATGATGACTACTTGATAGTTTAGTGCACCATGCTTTACGGCTTTCAACCGGACTTCAAAAACCGTTTTGAACGCCATGGAGCATATAAGATGTTCCAAGAGCTGAAATTGGTATTTCAGACTCATGCCCGAGACAAGAGGTATGAGACCTCTTCAAGTACTTTGCCTGCAAGATGGAGGAGAATAGCTCAACCAGTGAGCATGTGCTCAGAATGTCTGAGTACTACAATCACTTGAATCAAGTGGGAGTTAATCTTCCAGATAAGCTAGTGATTGACAGAGTTCTCTAGTCACTATCACCAAGTTACTGGAACTTCGTGATGAACTATAATATGCAAGGAATGATGAAAACAATTCCCAAGCTCTTCGTGATGCTAAAATCGACGAAGGTAGAATTCAAGAAAGAGCATCAAGTGTTGATAGTTAACAAGACCACCAGTTTCAAGGAAAAAGGTGCAAAGGAAAAGAAAGGGAACTTCAAAGAATGGAAAGCAAGTTGCCACTCCCGTGAAGAAACCCAAAGCTAGACCTAAGCCTGAAACTGAGTGCTTCTACTACAAAGAAATGGTCACTAGAAGCGGAACTACCCCAAATACTTGGCGGAGAAGAAGGATGGCAAAGTGAACAAAGGTATATTTTATGTACAGATTATTGATGTGTACTTTACTAGTGTTCATAATAGCCCTTGGGTATATGATACTGGTTCAGTTCCTATGATTAGTAACTTGAAACAGGAGTTACAAAATGAACAGAAACTAGTTGAGGGCAAGGTGACAATGTGTGTTGGAAGTGATTCCGAGGTTGATAAGATCACCATCGCACATTCCCTCTACTTTCGGGATTAGTGTTGAACCTAAATAGATGTTATTTGGTGTTTGCGTTGAGCATGAATATGATTAGATCAGGTTTATTGCAATACAGTTATTCATTTAATCCACAAAATAATTGTTGTTCTATTTACATGAATAAAACCTTCAATGGTCATACACCCAATGTGAATGGTTTGTTGAATCTCGATCGTAGTGATACACATATTCATAGTATTGAAGCCACAATATGCAAAGTTAATAATGATAGTGAAACTTATTTGTGGCACTGCCATTTAGATCATATTGGTGTAAAGCGCATGAAGAAACTCCATGCTGATGGGCTTTTGGAATCACTTGATGCTTGCGAACCATGCCTCATGGGCAAGATGACTAAGACTCCGTTCTTCGGAACAACGGAGCGAGCCACTGACTTATTGGAAATAATACATACTGATGTATGCAGTCCAATGAGTGTTGAGGCTCGCGGCGGGTATCGTTATTTTCTGACCTTCACAGATGATTTGAGCAGATATTGGTATATATACTTGATGAAACATAAGTCTGAAACATTCAAAAAGTTCAAAGAATTTCAGAGTGAAGTGGAAAATCATCGTAACAAGAAAATAAAATTTCTATGATCTGATCGTGGAGGTGAATATTTGAGTTATGAGTTTGGTCTTCATTTAAAACAATGTGGAATAGTTTCACAACTCACGCTACTTGGAACACCACAGCGTAATGGTGTGTCCGAACGTTGTAACCGTACTGGATTGGATATGGTGCGATCTATGATGTCTCTTACCGATTTACTACTATCGTTTTGGGTTTATGCATTAGAGACAACTGCATTCACGTTAAATAGGGCACCATCTAGATCTCCTGAGATGACACCATATGAACCGTGGTTTAGCAAGAAACCTAAGCTATCGTTTCTTAAAGTTTGGGGTTGTGATGCTTATGTGAAAAACTTCCAGCCTGATAAGCTCAAACCCAAATCGAAGAAGTGTGTCTTCATAAGATACCCAAAAGAAACTGTTGGGTACACCTTCTATCACAGATCCGAAGGCAAGATCTTTGTTGCTAAGAGTGGATCCTTTCTAGAGAAGGAGTTTCTCTCGAAATAAGTGAGTGGGACGAAAGTGGAACTTGATGACGTAATTGTACCTTCTCCCGAATTGGAAAGTAGGTCATCACAGAAATCAGTTCCAGTGATTCCTACACCAATTAGTGAGGAAGCTAATGATGATGATCATGAAACTTCAGATCAAGTTACTACCGAACCTCGTAGGTCAACCAAAGTACGTTCTGCACCAGAGTGGTACGGTAATCCTATTCTGGAAGTCATGTTACTAGACCATGACGAACCTACGAACTATGAGGAAGCGATGATGAGCCCAGATTCCGTGAAATTATTTATGGCCATGAAATCTGAAATGGGATCCATGTATGAGAACAAAGTATGGACTTTGATTGACTTGCCTGATGATCGGTGAGCCATTCAGAATAAATGGATCTTCAAGAGGAAGACGAGCACTGATAGTAGTGTTACTATCTACAAAGCTCGAATTGTCGCAAAAGGTTTTCGACAAGTTCAAGGTGTTGACTACGACGAGATTTTCTCACTCGTAGCGATGCTTAAGTCTATCCGAATCATGTTAGCAATTGCCACATTTTATGAAATCAGGCAAATGGATGTCAAAACTGCATTCCTTAATGGATTTCTTAAAGAAGAGTTGTATATGATGCAACAAGAAGGTTTTGTCAATCCTAAAGGTGCTAACAAAGTGTGCAAGCTCCAGCGATCCATCTATGGACTCGTGCAAGCATCTCGGAGTTGGAATATATGCTTTGATAAAGTTATCAAAGCATATGGTTTTATACAGACTTGTGGTGAAGCCTGTATTTACAAGAAAGTGAGTGGGAGCACTGCAACCTTTCTGATAAGTATATGTGAATGACATATTGTTGATCGGAAATGGTGTAGAATTTTCTGGAAAGGATAAAGGAGTGTTTGAAAGGAGTTTTTCAAAGAAAGACCTCGGTGAAGCTACTTACATATTGAGCATCAAGATCTACAGAGATAAATCAAGACGCTTGATATATTTTTCAATGAGTACATACCTTGACAAGATTTTGAAGTAGTTCAAAATGGAACAGTCAAAGAAGGAGTTCTTGCATGTGTTGCAAGGTGTGAAGTTGAGTAAAGACTCAAAACCCGACCACGGTGGAAAATAGAAAGAGAATGAAAAGTCATTCCCTATGCCTCAGCCATAGGTTCTATAAAGTATGCTATGTTGTGTACCAGACCTATTGTGTACCTCACCAAGAGTTTGGTAAGAGGGTACAATAGTGATCCAGGAGTGGATCACTGGACATCGGTCAAAATTATCCTTAGTGGAATAAGGACATGTTTCTCGGTTATGGAGGTGACAAAAAGTGCATTGTAAAGAGTTACGTCGATGCAAGTATTGACACCGATCTGGATGACTCTGAGTCTCAATCTGGATACATATTGAAAGTGAGAGCAATTAGCTATAGTAGCTCCGTGCAGAGCATTGTAGACATAGAAAATTTTGCAAAATACATACGGCTCTAAATGTGGCAGACCACTTGACTAAATTTCTCTCACAAGAAAAACATGATCACTCTTTCGGTGTTAATCACATAGTGATGTGAACTAGATTATTGACTCTAGTAAACCCTTTGGGTATTATTCACATGGAGATGTGAACTAATCACATAAAGATGTGAACAATTGGTGTTAAATCACATGACGATGTGAACTGGATTATTGACTCTAGTGTAGGTGGGAGACTGAAGGAAATATGCCCTAGAGGCAATAATAAAGTTGTTATTTATATTTACTTATATCATGATAAATGTTTATTATTCATGCTAGAATTGAATTAACGGAAACTTGATACATGTTTGAATACATAGACAAACAGAGTTTCCCTAGTATGCCTCTACTTGACTAGCTCATTGATCAAAGATGGTTAAGTTTCCTGGCCATAGACATGTGTTGTCATTTGATGAACAGGGTCACATCATTAGAGAATGATGTGATGGACAAGACCCATCCGTTAGCTTAGCACTTTGATCGTTTAGTTTACTGCTATTGCTTTCTTCATAACTTATACATGTTCCTATGACTATGAGATTATGCAACTCCCGAATACCGGAGGAACACCTTGTGTGCTATCAAACGTCACAACGTAACTGGGTGATTATAAAGATGCTCTACAGGTGTTTCCGATGGTGTTTGTTGAGTTGGCATAGATCGATATTAGGATTTGTCACTCCGATTGTTGGAGAGGTATCTCTGGGCCTTCTCGGTAATGCTCATCACTATAAGCCTTGCAAGTAATGTGACTAAAGAGTTAGTTACGGGATGATGCATTACAGAATGAGTAAAGAGACTTGCCAGTAACGAGATTGAACTAGGTATAAGGATCCGACGATCGAATCCCGGGCAAGTAACATACCGATGACAAAGGGAACAACGTATGTTGTTATGCGGTTTGACCGATAAAGATCTTCATAGAATATGTAGGAACCAAGATGAGCATCCAGGTTCCGCTATTGGTTATTGACCAGAGATGTGTCTCGGTCATGTCTACATAGTTCTCGAACCCGTAGGGTCTGCACACTTAACGTTCGATGACGATTTGTATTATGAGTTATGTGATTTGATGTACCGAAGGTTGTTCGGAGTCCTGGATGAGATCACGGACATGACGAGGAGTCTCGAAATGGTCGAGACGTAAAGATCGATATATTGGAAGGCTATATTCGGACATCAGAAAGGTTCCGAGTGATTCGGGTATTTTTCGGAGTACCGGAGAGTTATAGGAATTCGCCGGGGGAAGTAGTGGGCCTTAATGGGCCATACGGGAAAGAAGAGAAAGGCCTCAAGGGGTGGCCGCACGCCCCCCCATGGCAATTCTGAATTGAACTAGGAAGGGGACGGCGCCCCCTCTCTTTCCTTCTCCCTCTCCTACTCCTTCCCTCTCTCCCCTCTTGGAAAAGGAATGGGACTCCAACTAGGATTGGGAATCCTAATTGGACTTCCCCTATAGGCGTCCCCCTCCTAGGCCGGCCTCCTCTTCCCCCCTCCTTTATATATGTGGGCAGGGGACACCCCAAAGGCACTCCAAGTTTTGTCTTAGCCGTATGCGGTGCCCCCCTCCACAGTTTTCCACCTTGGTCATATTGTCGAAGTGCTTAGGCGAAGCCCTGCGTCAGTAACTTCAAGATCACCGTCACCACGCCATCATGCTGACGAAACTCTCCCTCGGCCTCAACTGGATCAAGAGTTCGAGGGACGTCACCGAACTAAACATGTGCAGATCGCGGAGGTGTCGTGCGTTCGGTACTTGGATCGGTTGGATTGCGAAGACGTTCGACTACATCAATCGCGTTACTAAACGCTTCCGCTTTCGGTCTATGAGGGTACGTAGACACACTCTCCCCTCTCGTAGCTATGCATCTCCTAGATAGATCTTGCATGATCGTAGGTAATTTTTTTGAAATATTGTATTCCCCAACATATAGAGGTTACAAGAGTTGATCTACCTCGAGATTGTAATGGCTAAACCCTAGCTGTCTAGCCTATGATTGTTCTGATAGCCTCTACGGACTAACCCCTCCTGTTTATATACACACTGGAGGGGCCTAGGGTTGTACAGAGTCGGTTTGCAAAGGAAAGAAAAGAATACACCCAGACACCAAAGTTGCCATTCACGTATCACTAGTAAAAAACAGGGCTTTGGTCCAGGCCGGGTCAGACCATTAGTCCCGGTTCAGTCCAGAACCGGGACCAATGTGGGCATTGGTCCCGGTTCGTGAGCCCAGGGGGCCGGCCGGGCCACGTGGGCCATTGGTCCCGGTTCATCTGAACCTTTTGGTCCCGGTTGGTGGGATGAACCGGGACCAATGGGCCTCGCTCCTGGCCCACCACCATTAGTCCCGGTTCGTGGCTTGAACCGGGACCAAAGGCTCCCCTTTAGTCCCGGCTCATGTCACCAACCGGGACCAATGAGGTGCCTATATATACCCCTCGCTCGTGAGCAGAGCACCCCAGTGCTCTGTTTTTCTCTGGCCGAGGGGGAGAGGGCTTGGTGGTGCTCTAGCTCACCTCCTATGCACACAAGGTGTTCGATGGAATGCCCAAGCCACACTACTTAAGCTTTCTCCTCTCCAAGCTCGACCTCCAAGCTCCATTTTCCATAATATTTGTCTAGGTTTAGCGGTCCGTCACGCCCCATCCCCGTCTTCACCGCCGTCGATCACCCACGCCGAGCTCATCGCCGGCACCACCATGGTGAGCCTCTTGTTCTTATATTCTTCTGAAAGGAAAAATATTCTTACTTGTATGTTTACATAGATACTTGTATTATTTTCTTACTTTTATTATTGCATCTTATATAGTGCGATGGTTATGGTATCCACCCCCGTCGGCCCTCGTCCTGTTTATGATTCGGATGTGGTATATATATTATCTTTATAACTATTGGTTCATTTATTGTTTATGAAAATTATGCCGACCAACGTGACATAGATTTTATTTATGTAGGATGTATGTGAATCGGAAATGCCAACCGACCCTATTGTCGAGAGGTTAAATTTAGTTGAAGAAGAAAACAATTTGTTGAAGGAAAAAATAAAAAAAATTGAGGAGGAGAAGATGATATTGGAGTTGCATGTTGCGGATGTCGTTGATGATCACAAGATCAAGATGGATGCAATGCGCTTGAAGATTAGAAAGATTAGAAAATATGCCATTCATACCGAGGCTTGGTATCATTATGCTGTAGGATCAATTGTTACCTTGGTTGCGATTATGATCGCATTTGTTTTCGCATTGAAATATTTTACATAGTTTCAATGTATGGTTTAATTAATTAGATGCTCTGGAGAGCTATATGTTGTTAGATGAGAACTATGTATGCACTTTGGTTTTAATGTGATGATGAACTTCTATTAATTTGGACACTTAATTATATATAATGCACGCAGATGAACCGGCAATGGATGTACGGTGACAGACACACCCGCGAGTACATTAAGGGCGTGCATGAGTTTCTCGATGCGGCTGAGGCAAACAAGCAGAATGGTTTTATGTGTTGTCCATGCACTGAATGTGGGAATACGAGGTCTTACTCTAACCGGAAAATCCTTCACTCCCACCTGCTTTACAAGGGTTTCATGCCACACTATAATATTTGGACGAGGCATGGAGAAATAGGGGTTATGATGGAAGACGGCGAAGAAGAAGAGTACGATGACAACTATGTGCCCCCTGAATACGGTGATGCTGCAACGGGGGGAGCTGGTGAAGATCAAGAGGAACCAGACGATGTGCCCAATGATGCTGCAACGGGTGAAGCTGCTGAAGATCAAGAGGAACCAGACGATGTGCCCGATGATGATGATCTCCGCCGGGTCATTGTCGATGCAAGGACGCAATGCGAAAGTCAAAAGGAGAAGCTGAAGTTCGATCGCATGTTAGAGGATCACAAAAAGGGTTATACCCCAATTGCGAAGATGGCAACACAAAGCTCGGTACCATAGTGGAATTGCTGTAGTGGAACGCAGAGAATGCTGTGGCTGACAAAGGATTTGAGAAGCTACTGAAAATATTGAAGAAGAAGCTTCCAAAGGATAACGAATTGCCCGACAGTACATACGCAGCAAAGAAGGTCGTATGCCCTCTAGGATTGGAGGTGGGGAAGAAACATGCATGCCCTAATGACTGCATCCTCTACCGCGGTGCATAAAAGGATCTGAACGCATGCCCGGTATGCGGTGCATTGCGGTATAAGATCAGACGAGATGACCCTGGTGATGTTGACGGCGAGCCCCTCAGGAAGAGGGTTCCTGCGAAGGTGATGTGGTATGTATGCTCCTATAATACCACAGTTGAAACGTCTATTCAGAAACGAAGAGCATGCCAAGTTGATGCGATGGCACAGTGAGAACCGAAAGAAAGATGGGAAGTTGAGAGCACCCGTTGACGGGTCGCAGTGGAGAAAAATCGAGAGAAAGTACTGGGATGAGTTTGCAAAGGACCCAAGGAATGTATGGTTTGCTTTAAGCGTGGATGGCATTAATCCTTTCGGGGAGCAGAGCAGCAATCACAGCACCTGGCCCATGACTCTATGTATGTATAACTTTCCTCCTTGGATGTGCATGAAGCGGAAGTTCATTATGATGCCAGTTCTCATCCAAGGCCCTAAGCAACCCGGCAACGAAATTGATGTGTACCTAAGGCCATTAGTTGAAGAACTTTTATAGTTGTGGAATGGAAACGGTGTACGTACGTGGGATGAGCACAGACAGGAGGAATTTAACCTTAAGGCGTTGCTGTTCGTGACCATCAACGATTGGCCCGCTCTCAGTAACCTTTCAGGACAGACAAACAAAGGATACCATGCATGCACGCACTGTTTAGATGACACTAAAAGTATATATCTGGACAAATGCAGGAAGAATGTGTACCTGGGCCATCGTCAATTTCTTCCGACCAACCATCAATGTCGAAAGAAAGGCAAGCATTTCAAAGGCGAGGCAGATCACCGGAAGAAAACCGCCATGCGCACCGGTGATCACGTGCTTGCTATGGTCAATGATTTACACTACGTAATCTTTGGAAAGGGTCCCGGTGGACTAGCTGTTCCGAATGACGCTGAGGGACACACACCCATGTGGAAGAAGAAATCTATATTTTGGGACCTACCCTACTAGAAAGACCTAGAGGTCCGCTCCTCAATCGACGTGATGCACGTGACGAAGAACCTTTGCGTGAACCTGCTGGGCTTCTTGGGCGTGTATGGGAAGACAAAATATACACCTGAGGCATGGGAGGACCTGCAACGTTTGCACGAAAAAGACAGCATGCCTCCGAAGCAGTATAAAGGTCCTGCCAGCTACGCTCTTACGAAAGAAGAGAAAGAAATCTTCTTTGAATGCCTGCTCAGTATGAAGGTCACGACTGGCTTCTCGTCGAATATAAAGAGAATAATAAATATGCCAGAGAAAAAGTTTCAGAACCTAAAGTCTCATGACTACCACGTGATTATGACGCAACTGCTTCCGGTTGCATTGAGGGGGCTTCTACCGGAAAACGTCCGATTAGCCATTGTGAAGCTATGTGCATTCCTCAATGCAATCTCTCAGAAGGTGATCGATCCAGAAATCGTACCAAGGCTAAGGAGTGATGTGGCGCAATGTCTTGTCAGTTTCGAGCTGGTGTTCCCACCATCCTTCTTCAATATCATGACACACGTCCTAGTTCATCTAGTCGACGAGATTGTCATCCTGGGGCCCGTATTTCTACACAATATGTTCCCCTTTGAGAGGTTCATGAGAGTCCTAAAGAAATATGTCCGTAACCGCACTAGGCCAGAAGGAAGCATCTCCATGGGCCATCAAACAGAGGATGTTATCGGGTTTTGTGTTGACTTCATTCCTGGCCTTAAGAAGATAGGTCTCCCTAAATCGCGGTATGAGGGGAGACTGACTGGAAAAGGCACTCTTGGAAGAGACTCAATAATATGCAGGGACAGATATTCTTGGTCTCAAGCAAACTACACAGTTCTACAGAACTCTACCTTGGTGACCCCGTATGTTGATGAACACAAGAACAGGCTGCGCTCCAAACACCCGGAGCAGTGCGACGACTGGATTACATGTGAACACATCAGGACTTTCAACAGTTGGTTGGAAACACGTCTCAGAGGTGACAACACTGTTTGTGATGAGTTGTACTTGTTGTCCAGGGAACCATCTTTGACTGTATTGACTTACAAAGGATACGAAATAAATGGGAATACATTTTACACGATCGCCCAAGATCAAAAGAGCACCAACCAAAACAGCGGTGTCCGCTTTGATGCAGCAACCGAGAGCGGAAAGGACACATATTATGGTTACATAGTGCACATATGGGAACTTGACTACGGACCTGATTTTAAAGTCCCTTTGTTTAAGTGCAAATGGGTCAATCTGTTAGGCAGCGGGGTACAGGTAGACCCACAGTTCGGAATGACAACAGTGGATCTGAAAAATCTTGGGTACACTGACGAACCGTTCGTCCTAGCCAATGATGTGGCACAGGTTATCTATGTGAAGGACATGTCTACCAAACCGAGAAAAAGAAAAGATAAGGAAGCGAATACATCATACGATGAGCCAAAGCACCACATAGTTCTTTCAGGAAAAAGGGACATCCTGGGAGTGGACGGCAAGACAGACATGTCTGAAGATTATGAAAAGTTTCATGAAATTCCTCCCTTCAATGTCAAGGCTGACCCAAGCATCCTGATAAACAATGAAGATTATCCATGGTTACGGCGCAATAAGCAAATGACACAAGCGAAGAAAAAGTGAAGCCTTTCTCCCGCAACTATTATGATGATACCATGCCAACTTTGTAACACACAAACATGCTACCATTGTCCGTTTTGTACATGCATATGCTATGTGGGTGAAATTATGATACCATCCCAACTTTCAACTTTTTCAGAGTTCATTTGAAATGCTTTCATGTATTATGGTTCGGCCCTCGTAATACCATGACCATTAGTCCCTGGCCCATGCCAACTTTCAACTTTCAACTTTCTAAAACTAATGGCACTAACTGAAAGTTTATAATTTTGCTCCTCGTCCCTGGCCCATGACCATCAGTCCCAGTTTGTGCCACAAATCGGGACTAAAGGGTTGGTCCTCGTTGCGGGCAGAGTTTAGTCCCACCTCGCCAACCGAAGGGGGCTCACACCGGTTTATAAGCCCTTCCCTCTCTGCCTTGTTGAGCTCCTCTCGAAGTGAAAATAGATGCCCTAATAGAGAAAAGTTTAACCTAAATTCATAGTGAATTTCTCTGAAATTCATAGAAATTTACTAGGAATTTAGGTTGAATTTTCTCTATAAGCGCATCTATTCTCATTTTTTAGTAAGTTAATCACAAACTTGTGATTCAAACAATTTTCAAAGAATTCAAATTTTAACTATTCAAATTTTAAAACTAATGGCACTAACAGAAAGTTTATAATTTTTCTAAAACTAATGGCACTAACAGAAAGTTTGTAATTTTGCTAACCTAAAAGCAAACAGAATTAAAAATTAAAGCAAAAAACAAAAGAAAATAAATAATGCAAAAAACAAATCAAAAAAACAGGAAAAAAAACTATTTTATAGTAAAGTTAATCACAAAATAAAATAAATAAAGCAACAAAGAAAAAAACTAAAAAAGTGTTTTCAAATTTGAAAACTAATGGCACTAACAGAAAGTTTATAATTTTTCTAAAACTAAAAGCAAAAAGAATAAAAAAATAAAGCAAAAAACAAAAGAAAATAAGTAATGCAGAAAACAAAACAAAAAAACTGGAAAAAATAGCAACAATAAGTATTTTGTTGTAAGTAGGAACAAAATAAAATAAATAAAGCAACAGAAAGTTTATAATTTTGCTGACCTAAAAGCAAAAAGAATTAAAAAATAAAGCAAAAAACAAAAGAAAATAAATAATACAGAAAACAAAACAAAAAAACTGGAAAAAAATAAAAATAGCAACAATAAGTATTTTGTTGTAAGTAGAAACAAAATAAAATAAATAAAGCAACAAAGAAAACAAAAAACAAAAAAACAAAAAAAAGTGCCACCCACTGGGCACCCACGGCCTGAATAGGACTAGAAACCCTACCATGGGCCAGGATTCAGGCCCGCGGGAGGCCCAGTAGGCCCACAGGCACACATTGCACGGTTAGGCCCGAAAGCCTGCTTTAGAAAGGAGCTCGAGAGGGAAGGCGCACCACACCTTATATACAGGTGCGGCTCCCTCTCAACTAGCAAGGTGGGACTAAACATTTGGGCCCGGGGCAGCACAAGGCCTTTGGTCCCGGTTGGTGGCACCAACCGGGACTAAAGGGGGCATTGGTCACGGTTCGTGGCACCAACCGGGACTAAATCTTGGACTACATAACAAACACTTGTGAAAATTTTCAGTTTGCATCGCCAGTTCCCCCCTCCCCCGCCGACGACGCCGTCAGGCTGCTCCACCTCGCCGTCTACGCCACCGCCGCCAACGTCATCGCCTTCACGAGCCCGTGTCGTCCTCATCGCCGGCATCCCCGAGCCCGCCGTCCTCGTCGTCCCCTTCGCTGCGTGCCTCCCCGAGCCCACCCCTCCTCGTCCCTGTCACCGGCCGCGTGTCGTCCCCGTCACCGCGTGCCGCCCCGAGCCCGCCGTCCTCGTCGCCGGACTCCTTCCATTGACACCCCCCTCGAAGTGAGCCCCCCTTTCCCATGGTCCCGATCGAGTGCGGCCCTTGCTCTCTGCCCCTGCTCCATGGTCGCCGCCCGCCCCGACGCATTGAAGAGTAGAAGGAGAGGAGAAGTTGAGGAGAGGAGAAGGAGTGGAGCAGCAGCAAACTTTTCTGAAATTTCTGAATTTTTTTTACAGATATGAACAGTGCATATAGAGGGTGTTTGATCAAATGCTAGATGGCTTTGGGCATTTTTAGGATTTATGATATTTTTTGTGGTGAGGTACTGATGCAAGACAAAGGTGATGGCAAAATTTCAGAATTTTTTGATTGGTTTAGAATAGGTTTTCAGCAAGGAATTTGAATCTGGTTCAAATTTCATTTGAATGAAATTTAAAAAAAAAGTAAACTATGGATCAGAAGGTTTTTGGTGAAATGGAGTGTGGATACTGTCATGAAGTTGGAGTAATTCTTGTGGTTGTAAAAGATTTAGGAAAATTTAGAATGTGCTAAATATGTCAAAAATGTTTTTTTGTTCATACAAAGTTTTTTGTGCATAGAAAGTTTTTTGTTCATAGGCAGAAAGTTTTTATATATGACTATGGATATATGAGCAATGATGATCCATGGATGTATGCATTGATATATATGAGAAACGATGTTTCATAGAATATTTACCAAGTATATATGTATTTTTCTTCATAGCATTTTTTCCATTTATATATGTATGTGGCTATAGATGGATATATATGAGAGGTTTCCTAGTGTCAAAGTATTGAAGAAATCCATGGCTTCATCATTAGCCGGAAGTAACCAGGGCATGACGAAGTCCTCCAAAGTTATTTTGGAATGGTGTCCCGGATAGGATAATTTGCCTTTTTGTATTAATTTCAGCAAAGGCCTTCCAAATAACGATATTTGGAAGGTTCTTGCTGAACTTTGTACCAAAAAGCGAATTATCCTATCTAGGACTCCGTTCCAAAATAGCTTTGGAGAGCTTCGTACCATCATGCACCTGTTACTTTCGCCTAATGATGAAGACATGGTTTTGTTGAATCCTTTGACACTAGGTAACCTCCCGACCCCTCGGCGATCCTCTCGAACATGAGAGGAAGAAGAGGATCACCGAGGGGTCGAGGGTTCCAGGGTCGTCGAGGGTTCGAGGGGTCAAGGATCGCCGAGGGGTCGAGAGAGGTTTCCTAGTGTCAAAGTATTAAAGAAATCCATGGCTTCATCATTAGCCGGAAGTAACCAGGGCATGACAAAGTCCTCCAAAGTTATTTTGGAATGGTGTCCCGGATAGGATAGTTTGCCTTTTTGTATGAATTTCAGCAAAGGCCTTCCAAATAACGATATTTGGAAGGTTCTTGCTGAACTTTGTACCAAAAAGCGAATTATCCTATCTAGGACTCCGTTCCAAAATAACTTTGGAGAGCTTCGGACCATCATGCACCTGTTACTTTCGCCTAATGATGAAGACATGGTTTTGTTGAATCCTTTCACACTAGGCAACCTCCCGACCCCTCGGCAATCCTCTCGAACATGAGAGGAAGAAGAGGATAAAAAAAGAAGAGGAAGAAGAAAAAAAAGAGGAGAAGAAAGAATAGAGGAGTTCTTCTCCTCTATTCTTTCTTCTCCTCTTTTTTTTCTTCTTCTTCCTCTTTTTTTATCGAGAACGAGGGTCGTCGAGGGACATAGATGTAGTGTCGTCGTTGTCGATATACCCCCTCCCGATAGCTTCAACACGTGGGGGGGGTCGATATTACCCCCTCCTTGAAGCGTTCTCGAGGCCACCCCAAACCCTTGAAGCGTTGTCGAGGCGACCCCAAACCCTAGAGAAGCAGCGTCGAGGCCACTAATTAATATATATGATTCCTTACTATGATTAGGTAGCTAGTTCTACGTTTGCCACTAATATATCCATCTGTCATGTTTGAATAATAATTGCCATGTTGTAAATATTTGTAGAAACTATGGACACCGCCTGAGACGAAGCAAAAGAAGCGTTGTTGAGGGACATAATCGCACAAGGAAGTGATGTTGTCTTGTTGTTTCTCAACGACACCGATGGTCTGGAAGGAGAGGGTGAAGAAGCTGGCTACGGTGACCTAATGCCGGTGCAAGAAGAAGAACATGAGGACGGCTCCGGTGACCCAATGCCGGTGCAAGAAGGAGACCGTGATGACGGCTCCGGTGACCGAACTGAGTCCGGCCAGGTATATATATTAGTTAAGCCTGTGCTGACTAGCTAATTGATGCATTCATTGTTTTGGTATGTACACATATTAATTAAGTCTTTGTTCTTTTTTCTAGCCCTCCGGATCGAGCACAACTTCGGTAAAGAGACGAGGCCCGAAGAAAAAGTTGAGCTCGGATGAAAGGTTTGAGATCATAGCAATCGCGCCCGATGGCCAACCGATTGAACCCATCCGAACAAAGAACGCATTTGTTGCTCATTGCGGGGTTCTGGTTAGGGACAAGATCCCGATCAGCATCCAGCAATGGTTTAAACCGGCTACAGAAGACCCTGAGGTGTCTTATGTCAATGATATGCAGAAAAAGGATCTTTGGACTGAGCTGATGTCAAATTTCACCCTACCACCAGAGGATAATCCAGAGAACCCAGTTAAAGAGCAATTAATCAAGTCTTTTGCTCTTAAGAGGATGGCAGAACTATTCAGGAGGTGGAAGAAAGAGCTGAATAAGTTTGTCGAAAATAATGAGACACCAGAATTCAAGGGCAGATATGAGAAGATTAGAGATCACTGGCCCGAATTTGTGGCCCACAAGACATCAGAAAAGAGTAAGAAGATGTCGGTGACAAACAAGCAAAATGCTGCGAAGAAGAAGCATCACCATCGCACGGGGTCAGGTGGCTACCTCGTAGCCTGGCCTAAGTGGGCCAAGACTGAGAATGATCTGATTGATAAAGGGATTGAACCAGAGACAATTAACTAGCCAGACCGTTGCCGGACTTGGTTCTTCGGGGCTAGCGGAACCTTGGACCCTGTAACAGGGAAGTGCATTTGGACGAACGATCAACTGGACATACCAGTCAGGAAGCTTTAGCAGTATATTGAAGCAGCGCAGCAAGGGACGTTCTTTCCAGACAGAGAGAAAGACGAGCTCACAATGGCCCTCGGGAATCCTGAGCACCCTGGACGGACGCGAGGCACACCAGGCTCCACTCCGTGGAAGGTTGGGTTTCCGGACGCTGGCGGTTACAAATCCCATGAGAGGAGGAAAAAAGTGCAGCAGACCCAAATGCAGGCGCTGCAAGCAAGGGTACGAGCAATAGAGGAACGAGAAGCAAATCGCAGCAAACGTACTGCCGAAGTTTCCCCCGAAGCTACCCCACCATCTTAGCGGAGAAGCAGCGTGGCTTCCACCGAGCTGCTTCAGCCGGAGCATGCCTTGACGGCTCCTGCCAGCTATCCCATGGATGTTATCATGGAGTCTCAAAATTGCCACCTTATGACGCAATGGATGAATTTGAAGGTCAAGGCGGCTGTTGGCTTTGTTTATCCTACTGAACCCGGCGCAACTTTTCACTGTCGGCCGATTCCAGAAGGATATGCTAGGGTGATGGTGGATGAAATAATGGAGGGATTTGAGGACCTCCAGCTTGACCACCCTACCAGTGAAGGGGAGACTAGGCTGGGGTCTGCTCTGAAGACTCCATGCCTATGGCGGAAGGAGCTCATCAACCTTCCGAACTGGACGCCTCCGCATCCTCCTCCTCCGGCAAGTCAGGGCACTCCACCTCCTCCACCGCCTCCTCCTCCGGCGAGTCAGGGCACTCCGCCTCCTCCACCGCCTCCTCCTCCGGCGAGTGACGATCAGGGCACTCGACTGGCTCCTTCTCCAGCACGTGGCGGCACTCCGCCTCCTTCTCCGCTTGCGCCGACGCACCCGAGCAGCCAGCCTCCTCCTTCTCCGCCTCGTCAGCAAGGGCGGAAGAGACCTGCCGCCGCTTTGGCTGCTCCAGCGCATCGTAGTCCTTCTCCTCCGCCTCGTAAGCAAGTAAAGAAGAAAACCGCTCGGTCTGCTCGGCCGGCGTCTAGCAGTACAGCCAGAGGCGGGAGGACATACAGATTCGGCCCTTCTCTGAAGACTCCAGAGAAGTTGCCATACGAGAGGACCCCGGAGGAGAACGCCGAGATCGCATGAACCGAAGTGGATGACTGGTTTCAAGGGTTGAAAGCAAAGAGACATCCACTTCCGGAGGAGAAGGTAGATCCGGTGAAAGCGAAGCACACTCTGGCTGCCCTGACAAAATCACCCAAGTCTCCGCCGAAAGGAAACTATGAGCGCATTATTGGAAAGGAATTTGCCGAAGCAGAGCGGTCGGGAAGTACTATCAGTGATCAAAGGCTGAAAGAACGACGAGCTGGGAAACAAATTGCCCAGCTCGGCGAACAAGCGAAGCAATCGTGCCCCCCGCTCAAGGTGCCTAGCCACAACGTCGCTAATGATCCGAGGATGGTGCCCGGTTATAGCAATCTTGCAGATTACCTGCCCGACGATGTACATTATGAACCCATGGAGGTGTAGATACAAAGATACGAGTATGGGAAGCCTCTCGTCAAAGATGAAAGATCTCTATCAACGATGATGCGAAGATTGCATGATTGGTACTTGAAAATCTGCAGAGACTCTGGGGGGAGGAGTACTTTGTATGTGAAAGTTAAAAAGGAGCATGACCTCGTTGGAATTGAACTGTTGCCTGTTCCATTTGAGGAGTTCTATCAGTTTTTCAATCAATTGGCCCTCGATAAAACAACGGTCGCCTGCTACTATCTGTAAGTAGTACTACTTCTGTCATTAAGTCTCTCTATATAGCTCAGCTCTTTCATTGCATGTATTTATAATCATCCTCACAATATTATGCAGATTGAAGATCACCGAATTGAAGAAAAGACAAGTCGGTGATAATGGGTTCATTAACACATATCTCATAGATGCAACTCAGGTTAAATTTCATGCCGTAGCTACCGAGGCCAACTTGCTACGATCGTTGGTAATAAATGAAAACAAAGATATAATACTCTTTCCTTACAACTTCAAGTGAGCGTTACTGTCTTGTGCGTATTCGGTTTCCCTTATATATTAGTCAAGGTTATAGTAATGTAATTGATGAGTTATGCATGCGTGTGCAGTTTCCACTATATTCTCCTAGAGATTAAGCTTGAGCAGGGACTAGTAACCGTCTTAGACTCAAGACGAAAAGATACCCAGGACTATGCAGACATGACTCAAATACTCGAGAAGTAAGTTAAATCGATCATTATCCACCATATCAGCAACTTTGTTCATTTCCTGATATATCAAGTAATTGTTCTCTTTGTCCGGCAGGGTTTGGAGAAAATTCACCAGAAAAGCTCCGGGACTGCCGAAGGAGCTGCAATTTAGACACCCGAAAGTAAGTACTATAGTAGCATGTTCCGCGCATCTACTAGTCATTCAAGCGCTAGTTTCATCAATACCATTTGGCATTCTTGCTTATCAGTTTGATTGACCTCTATTTCTTGTAAAGTGGTTGTGGCAGGAACAAGGGAATGATTTATGTGGATACTACGTTTGCGATCCATCCGCCACACGACCTGTGAGCGGGGCTACACTGACGAACAATATGAAGTACGTAAATAACAACATTCACAATTTTATTTTATTACCATCATTTGTGTTGAGTTTCATTCATTCATATATATATGTATTGACCCCCTTCTTTAAATTAGATGTTTCGGAAGCGGGATGAACTCCTAGCACCAGCTCGCATGCGAGCAATTCAAGAGGAATTGGCGGCATTCTTTCTTGACCACGTGATCCCTGAAGACGGAGAATTCTATGTGGACCCTGAGTCCGTATGATTATATTTGTAAGAGATAATTATTATATATATGTAGCCGGTAGTGTCGGATAGATATACGAGAACTTGTTGTTTGACCTATCTCTCGGAGAAGGAGAGGTGGTTGATATCACTTCTCTCTGTATGCATATATGTTCATGACGATCTTCTGTTTCCTTTGTTTGCTTACTAGCTAGCTAGCGTGTCTAGTCCTCTCTATACGTATGTATAGTACGTAGCATCGACCAAGCACGGACATAAGAGAGGACACTTCTCTCTATTAATTATAGCTAGCTTACACAATATATGAAACACCTAAATTAACCCCCCAAAACCCCCAACCCCCCCCCCCTTCAAAAAAAACAAAAACCCCAGCCACAGAAATGCTGACGCGTGGATGCCTATTGGTCCCGGTTGGTGCCACCAACCGGGACCAAAGGGTCTCCTGCCTGGGCTCCGCGCACAGGCCACGTGAAGGCCCATCTGTCCCGGTTCTAGATTGAACCGGGACTAAAGGGACAGGGCATTAGTACCGACCCTTTAGTCCCGGTTCCAGAACCGGGACAAAAGGCCCTTACGAACCGGGACAACAGACCCTTTTTCTACCAGTGTATATGGGAGTCCTATCCGGACACGGGGGATAGTCTTCTGCTTTATCTTCACGGCCCATCAGTCCGACCCATATTGAATAATCCGGACACCCGAGGACCCCCTAATCCAGAACTCCATCAGTAGCCCCTGAACCAGACTTCGATGACGATGTGTTCGACATGCAGATTATCTTCGGCATTGCAAGGCGGGTTACTCCTCCTGAATTTTTTAAGTCAGCTTCTTGCACAAAGGAGCTGTGTCCGGCTCTGCATAATCAATACAACCCTTAGCCACAAAGGCAAGACATCAAAACAAGAACAATGTCTTTTACTGACAACTTTTCCGGTGAAGCGTCACACTTGACTCTTCAACATTTTGAACCATTTTTACACCTCCCATTTCGCGTTTCGAGGCTTAACCTCCATTGGCACGTCTTGTCAAAGCAGAGATCGTGCCCGCCCATCACGGGATTCTCATTAATATGGTTTGGGTAACCCAACCGCGCATTACGCACGATCTCGTTGGGAACAGGCGAGTTTTATGGCTTGAGAGGGGGACGTTTGGTATTTTCACCGTCTATAAGAGGATAAAGATCACTCCTTTTTCCCCACGCCTTCCTCTAGCTCTTGTCTTCCAACCTCCAAGCTCAAGCGCTCACAGCTCCGATCTTCTCCGCCGCTTCCACCCTCCCTAGTAATGGTCGGGTCCGGTTCCAAGGGCAAGTGGGAGGCCTCCTCCGTCACTGAAAAGGACGTCGAGGACCTCTGAAGCACGGGCTATCTGTCTGCGGATATCGCACATAGGATCCCTAACAAGGATCAGGTCATCCCCACTCCGGAGCCTGGTGAGAGGGTTGTGTTCATCCGCCATTTTCTCCGGGGTTAGGGTTTCCCCTCCACCCCTTTGTCCGGGGTCTCACGTTCTACTACGGGCTAGATTTCCATGATCTAGCCCCTAATTCCTTCCTCCACATATTGGCATTCATCATTGTCTGTGAGGCTCTTCTCCGCATCCCCCCACACTTTGGCCTATGGCTCATGGTCTTCAATCCGAAGCCAAAGGTGCTCGACAGACAGCATGCAGACTATGGCGGGGCTATGGTAAGCAAGCTTCCCAACGCCATCTGGCCCAAAGGGGCATTTGTGGAGATAGTCAAGGTGTGGCAGCAGGAGTGGTTCTACATCACCGAACCCCGCGACACCAACTGTGCGGCTGATGTCGGCTAGGACTACGTTAGTATTTCCCCAAAGAGGAAGGTATGATGCAGCACATCGATGGTAGGTATTTCCCTCAGTGATGAAACCAAGGTTATTGAACCAGTTGGAGAACCAAGCAACACAACATAAACAGCCCCTGCACACAAATAACAACCACTAGCAACCCGACGTGTTAAAGGGGTTGTCAATCCCTTTCAGGTAACGGCGCTAGAAGTTGGTGCGTGGACGGGATAAAGTTGTAATAGATTGAATAAATAGATCGCAAATAAAATAAAGTGCAGCAAAGTTTTTTTTGGTTTAGTAGATCCAAAAATAAAAGCAAAAGGAAAGTAGATCGCAAAAGCAAATAATATGAAAAAGAGACCCGGGGGCGTAGGTTTCACTAGTGGCTTCTCTCGAGAAAAATAGGAAACAGTGGGTGAACAAATTACTGTTGGGCAATTGATAGAACTTCAAATAATCATGACGATATCCAAGCAATGATCATTATATAGGCATCATGTCCAAGATTAGTAAACCGACTCCTACCTACATCTACTACTATTACTCCACACATCGACCGCTATCCAGCATGCATCTAGTGTATTAAGTACATGGAGAAACGGAGTAATGCAATAAGAACGATGAAATGATGTAGACAAGATCTATCTATGTAGAGATAGACCCCATCATTTTATCCTTAGTAGCAACGATACATATGTGTCGGTTCCCCTTTTGTCACTGGGATCAAGCACCGTAAGATCGAACCCACTACAAAGCACCTCTTCCCATTGCAAGATAAATAGATCAAGTTGGCCAAACAAAACCCAAATATCGGAGAAGAAATATGAGGCTATAAGAGATCATGCATAAAAGAGATCAAAGAAACTCAAATACTTTCATGGATATAAAAAGATAGATCTGATCATAAACTCAAAGTTCATCCGATCCCAACAAACACACCGCAAAAAGAGTTACATCATATGGATCTCCAAGAGACCATTCTATTGAGAATTCGGCGAGAGAGAGGAAGCCATCTAGCTACTAACTATGGACCCGCGGGTCTACAAAGAACTACTCATGCATCATCGGAGAGGCACCAATGGAGGTGGTGAACCCCATCCAAGAGGGTGTCTAGATTGGATCTGGTGGTTCCGGACTCTACGGCGGCTGGATCAATATTTCGTCGACTTCCCAAGGGTTTTGGGAATATTGGGGTATTTATAGAGCAAAGAGGCGGTCCGGGGGGCACCCGAGGTGGGCACAACCCACCAGGGCGCACCTGGGCCTCCTGGCGCGCCCAAGTGGGTTGTGCTCTCCTCGGAGCACCCCTAGGCGCAGCCAGGCCCCATTAGGTGTCTTCTGGTCCATAAAAAATATCTGTAAAGTCTCGTGGCATTTGGACTCCGTTTGGTATTGATTTTCTGCGATGTAAAAAACATGCAAAAAACTGCAACTGGCACTTGGCACTATGTCAATAGGTTAGTACCAAAAAATGATATAAATGACTATAAAATGATTATAAAACATCCAAGATTGATAATATAACAGCATGGAACAATAAAAAAATTATAGATATGTTGGAGACGTATCAGCATCCCCAAGCTTAACTCCTACTCGTCCTCGAGTAGGTAAGTGATAAAAACAGATTTTTTGATGTGGAATGATGCCTAACATGTCATATCATAATCTTTTCTTTATAGCATGGACATTTGGACTTTTATGTGATTCAAAGCAATAGTCTAGTTTTGACATGATAATTTAAATACTCAAGCATATCAACAAGCAACCATGTGTGTCAAAATATCAATGCTAGAATAAGTTATCCCTAGCCCATCATGCTCAACCATTCATCCATTCATGAAACACACTCGCATATTAACTACACCCAATACTCAAGTACGATCATATTGCCTCCTAGTCGGTGCTTTTATAGGAGACGATGGAGACTCAAATTCAAAAATAAAAATTGCATAAAGTAAAAGAAAGGCCCTTCGCATAGGTAAGTAGGGATTTGTAGACGTGCCAGAGCTCAAATCGAAAAATTTAGAGATAAAAACATTTTGGGAGGTGTATCCTTACCACCAACGAAAATGACTTAGAGTTCCCAACACTTTCCATGCTAGATATATCATAGGCGGTTCCCAAACAGAAAATAAAGTTTATTCCTTTTTCAACCATACTTTCACTTCCCATGGCTAGTTGTATCCACGGTTGCCCTCCATACCAACACTTTCCAAGGAATTTATTATTTGACAACATCAAGTAAATTCATTTTTCATTTCGGGACTGGGCATCCCTAATACCTTTGCCTTACTCTCATGCAATGACAAGTGAATAAACACTCATTGTGAGAATAACACATCTAGCATGGAAAATATTAGCCACCCCTCACCGCTCCGCGAGCGCAACAAACACACAAAAGAGAAGTTTATTTTGAAGATTAGAGATGGCACATACAAATTTTCTTAGAACGGCAAAATAATACCACATATAGGTAGGTATGGTGGACTCATGTGGAAAAACTGGTTTAAAGGTTTTTGGATGCACAAGTAGAGATCATACTTAGTGCAAAATGAAGGCTAGAAAAATATTGAGAAGCGACCAACGAAGAAACAAATAATCTCATAGGTGAGCATTAAGCATAATTACCACCAAATAATGCACCACAAGTAGGATATAATTTCGTTGCATAATTATTGACTTGCATGCTTGCATAGGGAATCACAAACCTTAACACCAATATTCTAACTAAAGCATAATTACTCATTTACATAACTCACATATCACATCATCATATCTCAAAACTATTACTAAGAATCAAGCTTATTTTGTCCAATGATCTTCATGAAAGTTTTTATTATATCCTTCTTGGATATCTATCAGTTTGGAACTAATTTTCATATGTTTCATTTGACAAGCTCAAACAAATATAAGTGAAGATCATGAGCATGATTTTTTCTTTCTCTCAAATTAATTTAAGTGAATCAAGAGAGAATTTCTTCAAAATTTTATTAACTCTCAAGTAAATCTAAGTGAAGGAAGAGAGCATTTCTTCAAAAATACTAAAGCACACCGTGCTCAAAAAGATATAAGTGAAGCACTAGAGCAAGTCCATAGCTCATAAAAGATTTAAGTGAAGCATAGAGAGCAATTCTAACAAGTCATGAAATAATTTTGGCTCTCTCAAATAGGAGTGTCCAGCAAGGAATCAAGACTTAAAACACAAAATAAAACAAGCAAAGACTCGTATCATATAAGACGCTCCAAGCAAAACACATTGTATGTGACGAATAAAAATACAGCTTCGAGTAAAATACCGATGGTCGTTAGAAGAAAGAGGGGATGCCACTCAGGGTCATCCCCAAGCTTAATTGCTTGCTCTCTTTTGGATAATAGCTTGGGATGCCGGGGCATCCCCAAGATTAGGCTCTTCTTACTCCTTATTCCTTCATCCATCGTAAGATAACCCAAAACTTGATAACTTCAATCACAAAAAACTCAACAAAACCTTCTTGAGATCCGTTAGTATACGAAAATAAATCACTACTACAAGTGTTGTATCAAACCAATTCATATTTTGTTCTTGCCTTATATCTACTGTATTCCAACTTTTCTATGGCAAAAACTCACATTAGTCATAAAGAACTCATATACTTATTGCAAAAGTTTATTAGCCCTCGAAGCAAAGTACTACTACGCATGCCCTTAGGGGGATAGATTGGTAGGAAAACACCATCGCTCGTCCCTGACCGCCACTCATAAGGAAGACGATCAATAATAAATCATGCTCCAGCTTCATAGCATAACGAGAGACTATACGTGCATGCTTCGGGAATCACAAACCTTAACACCAATATTCTTACTAATCACAACCGTTTACTAGTACCTCCCACATATTCCATCTCTATATCAAAAAACTATTGCAAGGAATTAAACATATCATATTCAGTGGTCCATAAGTTTTATGTAGGATTTTATGACTAACCATGCAATTGACCAATTCATGTTGGCTCTCTAAAGAGATATAAGTGAAGCATGAGAGTTTAATTCTTTCTACAAAAGACCATGCTCTAATAAATATAAGTGAAGCAGAAGAGCATTCTTCAAACAACGTTTTTCTATGTGAAGAGAAACAGGCAATCCAAACTTCAAATGATATAAGTGAAGCACATGAAGCATTCTATAAAGCCACACTCAAAAGATATCAGTGAAGTGCAATGAGAATTCTATAAATAAACCATGGAATATCTCATACCAGCATGGTGCATAAAAGAAAAATGAAAACTAAATGCAAAAGACGCTCCAAGATTTGCACATATCGCATGAACGAAACGAATCCGAAAACATACTAATGCTTGTTGAAGAAAGATGGGATGCCTTCCGGGGCATCCCCAAGCTTAGATGCTTGAGTCACCTTGAATATTTACTTGGGGTGCCTTGGTCATCCCCAATCTTGAGCTCTTGCCTCTCCTCCTTCTCCTCACATCGAGACCTCCTCGATCTTCGAACACTTCATCCACACAAAACTTAACCAAACTTTTAGTGGCGGGGTTAGTGAATATGGCAATGAAATCCCATCATGTACTGTTATAACATTATTGTATAATTATAAACAAACATTACCCACTGTATTCTATCACACTTCTATGGCTCCAAGTCATGGACGCTTCAACAAGAATTCAAACATACGCAAATAATGAAGCTAAAACAGTAATCTGTGAGAACAGGACAGTCTGTAAAGACACGAATATCCACCATACTTCTGTAACTAAAACAATTCTGAAAAGTTAGGAAATAATAAACAGTTTGTATAGAGAGACTATACAAAAAGTTTTAGAACCGTTTGACATTCTAGTAAAAAATGTAAAATCGAGCAGTACAGCCAAAGTTTCCGTTTTGCACCGCACAAACCAACAAGCAATTTTATCATCCTAAAGGCAAACCTTGGCACATTACTTTTATAATACAATGGAATTGTACAAGGGGATAATTATTTTTGTGAGAATCTTCATGAAAAAATCTACATTGTTTCCATGAGCATGAAGACAAGTGTTCAAGGTTGACCCTCACTTCTCCAATGCATAACTTCCAATCGCTTCTCTTTTGTGAAAAGGTTTTTTAAGTTCCCCTCTATATTTTTTTGTTTTTAAACTTTATAAAAGCAGTCAACAGAAAGAAATGACTCTCTAAAAGTTCTGTGTTGTTTCCCTAGCAGCACTTTCTTTAAAGACATTAAGCTAGGCATAAAGTGCTCAAGTAATGAATCCACCCGAATCCCAAGGTATATCAAAGCCGATTTTAATTAACAATGATCTGGCATTTTGTAATGAGCATAAAGAAACATATATCATGCAATGACGAAGCCTAACTCTCTTCCTATGCATCGGCATGTCATACAAGAACAATTCATGCACATCAAGTAAAGGCCAATGCATAGTATAAGCAATTTCTTGCAATTCTATCATCTTGGAAACATAGATAGGCGGGGATATAGTTCCTATCTCATAATAATTGCAAGTAGGATCAGCAAGCACATGCATATTACATTCATAAAAATTAGCATGTGCAACGGTAAAAGTCAACCCATCAATGTAATCCTTAATAAGTGCAAACTTCTCCGATATAGTGTAGTTTGGAGAATTCAAAAAGATAATAGGACTATCATGTGTGGGTGCAATAGCAACAATGTTATTCTTAACATAAGGAACTATAGAAAGTTCATTTTCATAATCGTAATTCATAATGGCATCATGGCCACAAGCATAGCAAGCATCAAGTTCATCAAAAAGGGATATTTCAAACGAATCAACGGGATCATAGCAATTATCATGGCATTCATCCTTCGGTAAGAACGAAGGGAAATTGAACAATGTATGAGTTGAAGAGTTACTCTCATTAGAAGGTGGGCATGGGTGATCAATCCGCTCTTCCTCCTTTTGTTCTTCGCTCTCCTCCTCATCATTTTCATCCAATGAGCTCACAGTTTCATCATTTTCTTCTTCCATAGACTCCTACAAAATGTTAGTATCTTCTTGGAAAGCAAAGGAGTCCTCAATATATGGTTTAACATAGGCATTGGAAGCATAATTATCATAGCAAGATTTAAGTATGGCAAGATTTTTCAGATTTGTAAAGAGTAGCATCATACTTTTCAATCAAAGAAGCAATTTCATAAGAAAGCTTAAAAGCAACAAATTCTTCAATTTGTTCAATATAAAAGTAATTATAAACACCTCTGGCATAAGAAGATACGATTCCACTATCAATAAACTCACATTGGTAGGGAAGGTGTTTCTTAGGGTCTTCAGAACAATAAGTAAAATCATATAATTCACATAAATTCCAAGCATAGCATTGCATAATATTAATTTGATGTTGTAAAAGTTTCCCTTTTTCACACAAGCGCTGTTGCACAAAACAAGCATGCTCATATAATAATTTTCCCTCAACTAAGCTAGTTGGATTTTCAGCACGAGCACAAATGGATCGAAGATGATCCAAGTAGAAAGCTTTAGTAGTATGATAGGTTTTGGGTGGTTCCTCAACCATTGGTTTAGCAAGTACAACTAATTTTTTTGGTATTTTGTGTTTCCTACCCATAACTAAAGATAGAAAACAAGAGCATAAAATAAAAATTACTTAGTGATAAAGCAAACAAGCACACACTTGAATGTTCACGCCACGCTATTGCTCCCCGACAACGGCGCCAGAAAAAGGTCCTGATAACCCACAAGTATAGGGGATCGTTTGTAGCCTTCTTTGATAAATAAGAGTGTCGAACCCATCGAGGAGCTAAAGGCAGAACAAATATTCCCTCGAGTTCTATCGACCACCGATACAACTCTACGCACACTTGACGTTTGCTTTATCGGAAAAAAGTATGAAACTATTTTGTAGGTGTGATGCTACAACTACTTTGCAACAATAAAACTAGAAGTACTGTGCAAGATAATAAAAGTTAGGTGTTTAGTAAAAGGATTTGTGTCAACAAGAAAGTTATTTGTCCCTAGGCAATCGATAACAAGTTTCGGTAATCATTCTTGTAAGTTTATACGAGGGAGAGGCATGAGCTAACATACTTTCTCTTCTTGGATCATATGCACTTATGATTGGAACTCTAGCAAGCATCCGCAAATACTAAAGAACATTAAGGTCGTGAAACCCAACCATAGCCTTAAGTATCAAGTCCTCTTTATCCCATACGCCATAGACCACCTACTCGGGTGTAAGCTTCTGTCACTCTCGCAACCCACCATAAGCGAACCATGAACATATTGCAACACTCTATAGTGGGGAGCCCTCACGTTTGCGCGAGAACGGAGGGTACCATAGGACAGCACCATAAATAAAATATACAATTGACCCATAGGACAAAACAGATCTACTCAAACATCATAGGATAACCATAGATCATTGGGAAATAATATATGGAGTTGAGCACCATGTTTAAGCAGAGATTACAGCGGGGAGAAGAGGTGTTACACCTCTGTATAGAGGGGGAGAAAGTTGGTGTTGATGGTAGCAAGATTGTTGATGTAGATTGTCGTCCCGGTCGTTGCCCCGGCGGCGCTCCGGCACCACCGGAAGCGAGGGGGAGAGAGCCCCATCCTTCTTCTTCTTCCTTGGCCTCCCCCCTAGATGGGAGGAGAGTTCCCCCTATGGTCCATGGCCTCCATGGTGGCAGCGGGGCAGGAGCCCCTCCGAGATTGGATCTCCCTCTCTGTTCTTTTCTATTCCGCGTTCTCCGGATCTGGCCGAAAACCGTTTCTTATATTCCGGGAGATCTGTAACTCCGATTGCGCTGCATTTTAACACGATTTTTTTCCGGATATAAGATTCCTTGCGCCCAAAGTAGAGCTCCAACCGACGTACGACATGAGCACAACCCACCAGCACGCGCATGGCTCAAGGGTGGTGTGCTGGTGTCTTGTGCCCTGTGTGGGCCTTTGTTTGCGGTGATTCCAACTCCCAAAAATCACATATATTCCAAATTAATTATCCGTAAAATTTTATTGCATTTGGACTTCGTTTGATATGGATATTCTGCGATACAAAAAACATGCAAAAAACAGGAACTGGCACTGGGCACTAGATCAATAGGTTAGTCCAATAAATCATATAAAAAGTTGCCAAAAGTATATAATAGTTGTATAATATTGGCATGAAACAATAACAAAATATAGATACGACGGAGACGTATCAACCCCGCAGGTTCAGCTAGGGCCCATTAGGTGTCTTCTGGCCATAAAAAGTCTCCGTAAACTTTCATGGCATTTGGACTCCGTTTGGTATTGATTTTCTGCGATGTAAAAAACATGCAAAAAAACTGCAACTCGCACTTGGCACTATGTCAATAGATTAGTACCAAAAAATGATATAAAATGACTATAAAATGATTATAAAATATCCAAGATTGATAATATAACATCATGGAACAATCAAAAATTATAGATACGTTGGAGACGTATCAGCGGCCACGCCTGACTTCAGATCCGAACCCCCCACGAGACTCACCTCATGGACCGCCAAGGGCATTGATTGGGGATCCAATCGGAGGTGCAGATGCCGCAAAAACGCATCTCCAATGTGTTGGGTTTGAACACCGGTCTCACAAACGTGATTCAGGTGATGCTCTTCCGCCGCTTCCTTCCCTGCCAACTCTAGGCCTCCCCTATGTGGGAGTTCAATCCGGAGGAGCCACGGACCCTAAAGCGCTTCTTTGGCACCACACACGAATATATATATGGAAGCAACTCTTCAAGGCCCAGAAAAGTTGGCCGATGAAGACCGAAGACATCGGACTCGACATCGAGAACCCGGCCTCGCCGGTAAGCATAATTTTTCTGAAGACCAATTCGGTCAATAATTCAGATATAATATATTGCCTGCCTTTCGTACAGGGCTGGATGGCAAAGGTGGAGTTTATCAAGTGCCCAGCACCGCTACCTGAAGTCCCGGCCACACCCTAGCTAACGGAGATGCTGGTTCTGACGCCCTATCACGCGCCGTTAAAGAAGGCCAAGAAGAAGAAAGGCAGGAAGGCCAAGGGCGGCCCCCGCCACAAAGGTCCTTCGGACACGGTGTCCGGAGAGACCGAAGCTCTCTCTTTCCACAAGGGAGATGAGGAAGAAGAGGAGGAGGAGGTGGTGGAAAGTGACTCCTCGTGTAAGGGAGAAAGAAGAGGGCGGCCTCCGAGGACCCGAAGGGGGAGGCGCCCAAGAGAGGGAAGGTGATCCTCTCAGAAAGTTCGAACTCAGAGTCCGAACTAGTCCCCAAGAGACCTCCCAGGGCGATGCCCCTAGCCGAATCGTAAGTATTCAGAAACCTACTGTTTATCTTAGGTCTTCCTATTTCCATTATATAAGTTGTTTGGTTATTTGCCTTTCAGAACTCCATGCGAACTCCCGCAAACTCCATTATCGGAGGGGAACTCTCTGCCACCCGAAATGGCAGAGAGTGACACGCCGCCGCGAGCCCCCTCGCCTATCACCATGCAGGACGCCGAAGTGTCATCCCGAAGGACCTCTCAAAGCCGAGGGGGGCGAGCAAGGCCATCGAGAAAGCGCATGAGGTTAATACCTCGATCGCCGTAGACCTAGGGGGTGGCCCCTATGACAACTGATGGTGGGGAGCCCCAACAATCCGGGCCCCAGCCGAACACCGTTCCGGAGACCAACGCGGCTCTGGGATCGGGTGAGCAGCCCCCTTTGAAAGTGAGGGGGGAGCATCAGCTCCATCGGTGATCTCCACTAATACGGAGGCGCCCAACGCTTTGGAGGAAGCACTGCAACGTGCTTCCATCATGGCGGAGCACTGCATCCTGATGGGTGTGGTGGTGGAGAAGGTTCAGTCTGCCAAGAGCGCACTGAACGAAGCCTTCGCCAGCCTACTGACAGGCTTTGAGGTATGCAGCGTAATGTTCTAAAAACTTTTCATATAGAGGAATATACCTGTGCACAAACAATAGTCCCTAAGGCTCTGTTCGGTTTTTTAAAATAAACCGGGCAGAGGATTCACATAGTATTTGGGAGAGTTAACATGTTTCATTGTTATTGTAACAGGCTTCCCTGTTGGCGGCAACTACCCAGGCCGCAGAAGTTTCCGAACTCAATCGGAAGCTTCAGGTGGCAGACGAGGAAATCGACCGCATTAATAAGCAGCTCGACAAGACGCAAGGTATGCATATAATGTTTAAAAAGGAAGTTATTTTTATATCAGAAGAAATATGCATATTTAGAGGTTAACTCATGAAATGCTTTTTATTATGATCACAGCTGGTGCAGCCGAGGTCGAGACCCTCAAAGGCGCCCTCGCCCAGGCCAAGAAAGAAGTTGAGGCCAACAAGGCAGGCGCTGGCAAAGCAGCTGCAGAACTGAAGACCGAGCAAGCTGCCCCCGCCAACACGAAGCTCGGCTGGCCAAAGTCGAGCAGGAGCTGAAGGATGCCATCAGCAAATGCGAGACCTTGGAGGAGAAGACTTTGGCTCAGTCGACCGAGCTCGCCAAGGCCCTCCATGAGGCTAGAGAGGAGTGGATCGAGTCCCAGAATGCTCGTGAAGAGATCCATCAGGCGAGACAGATAACGGCTAGTAAGGCCGTTCTTTTGCAGAGTATTTTTGGAGGCCAGAGGTATGCTTTTCTTACTCAAGTATGGAGTTCCCCAGGCGCGTTTGCGGATCTTTGGAGCAGTGCCGCCGATGCCGCATAGTTCTTCTGAGCCCAGGAGGGGAACTCGGCCGAGAAGCTGTTCTGGTCGCAATTTCTCGCGCCGGAACACCCGACGCCTCTGAACGACCAGCTGAAGCAACTGTCGGAGCTGCATAGGGTGGCATGCTTGGCCATGAAGGATCTAATAGTCCAGCTCTGGCCGGCCGAGCCAATTCCCAGCTGCTACTTCGGTTTGGTAAAGCGGCTCATCGATGCGCAACCTCGGATCGATGCTGTGAAGCGCTCGGCCTGCATAAAGGGTGCCCGGATGGCCTTTGCCCGCATCAAGATGCAATGGGCAAAGATGAAGGCCACCGAAGTGGCAACCGCAGGCCCGCACGAAGGCAAAGATCATCGAAAGCCAGAGAGGTACTTTGACGACGTCCTAGAAGGGGCCCGAATAGTAGAGGGCCAATGTTGTAAGGACGTAATATTTGATTAGATGTGTTCGGGTTGTAAAAACTATGTTATGAACCCATTCTTGTTATATATCCATGCTTGCGCCTTTTGTTTCAAGCGATTTTTCCTCCCGTGCGGCCGTTTTATTGCTATATTGGTGAAAGTTGCCAGTCATCGGTTTCAGCCCCCATGTAGATGCTACAAGGGTGTTTGACATAATGCGCGACCACACTTTATCCAACGTCTTGGTCCATAAAGGAGGTGTCCGTGAGGTGAACCAGGCAATCGTACTATGCAGCTTTACTACCTTCACTTAGCCATATGAGTTTTAACTGTGGAGCTAAGTACTAGCCCCTGGTGCGTGTACGGCTATCCGGATTATGGTGCCTATTCCACGTAGCTGGATGAAGATAATAAAAGGGGAGATACATAGTTGGCTTACACTCGCCACGTCAATCAAGTACATAAATAGCATTATAACATTCAAACACTCATGGCCCGACTACGGCGCCAAAATAAAAGATAACCCAACATGCGACACGGTCCCGATCACCCCAACTGGGAACCACTACTGATCATCAGGGAAAGACACGTAGTATCGTTGAGAGTCCTCGTCGAACTCCCACTTGAGCTCAAGCGCGTCATCTGGAACAGAGTTATCAGGCCCTGCATCTGGTTTGGAAGTAATCTGTGAGCCACAGGGACTCAGTAATCTCGCACCCTCGCGATCAAGACTATTTAAGCTTAAAGATTAGGCAAGGTAATTATGTGGAGCTGCATCAAGTGACTAGCATATATGGTGGCTATCCTATTCGCAAAAGAGAGCGAGAAGAGAGGGCAAACGCGAACGAGAAACTAGAGAACAACCTGCGCAAGCATTACTCCGACATCGTGTTCACTTCCCGGACTCCGCCAAGAAGAGACCATCACGGTAACTCACACTGTTGATTCATTTTAAATAAGTTAAAGTTCAAGTTATCTACAACAGGACATTAACAAATTCCCATCTACCCATAACCGCGGGCACGGCTTTCGAAAGTTCAAATCCCTACAGGGGAGTCCCAACTTAGCCCATGACAAGCTCTCACGGTCAACGAAGGAATAGACCTTCTCCCGAGACATTCCGATCAGACTCGGTATCCCGGTTCTACAAGACACTTCGACAAGTTAAAACAAATCCAGCAACACCGCCCGAATGTGCCGACAAATCCCGATAGGAGCTGCACATATCTCTTTCTCAGGGCACACTCAGATTGTCTAAACTTCCGGTAGGCCAGCCCAGAGTTGCCCCTGGTAGCCACCAGCGGCTGACGAGTTGGACCAACACTCAGAGGAGCGCAGGCCCGGGGGGGTTTAAATAAGATGACCCTCGGGCTCCGGAAACCCAAGGGAAAAAGAGGCTAGGTGGCAAATGGTAAAACCAAGGTTGGGTATTGCTGGAAAAGCTTTAATCAAGGCGAACTATCAAGGGGTTCCCATTATCACCCAACCGCGTAAGGAACGCAAAAATCTGGGAACATAACACCGATATGACGGAAACTAGGGCGGCAAGAGTGGAACAAAACACTAGGCGAGAGGCCGAGCCTTCCACCCTTTACCAAGTATATAGATGCATTAAAGATAACATGGAAATATAATGATATCCCAACAAGTAAATTAATGTTCCAACAAGGAACGGTCTCCAATCTTCACCTGCAACTAGCAACACTATAAGAGGGGCTGAGCAAAGCGGTAACATAGCCAATCAACGGTTTGCTAGGACATGGTGGGTTAGAGGTTTGACATGGCAATTTGGGAGGCATGATAAGCAAGTGGTAGGCATCGTAGCATAGGCATAGCAAAAGAGCGAGCATCTAGCAAAGCAAAGATAGTAGTGATTTCGAGGGTATGATCATCTTGCCTGCAAAGTTGTTAGAGTTGACTGGATCCTCGAAAGCAAACTCAACAGGCTCCTCGTTAGCGAACTCGTCTCCCGGCTCTACCAAACAAGACAAACAAGCAACAAGGACACAATCAACCCCGTGCAAAGCTCAAACAATATGATGCAAGGATGGTATGCTATGCGGGATGCGATGCGGGATGCATATGCAAGATTTGGCAAGGTATGAATGAACCTGGCCTAAACTTGGAAATCCAAGTGTGCCACTAGAAAGATGAGATGAAATCGCTTGAAAATGATATAAAGAACGCCGGAATCGGAGTTACGGTTTGGAAATGGCAAGCAATTCAAATATGACCACGTTCTGCGATTTACAGCAAGTAGCCAACTAGATGCAACAAGATGAACATTCTACAGCACTCAAACATGGCATCAAAATATATGGCAGGGATCCATTCATGAAGCTAAACAAAAGTCTAGCACTGAGCTACATCCAATTCATTCATTAACAGGTTCAAGCAAGCATGGAAAAAATGCATTTGGTAAATAGATCTCAGACTTAGTGAAATTAACACTTGTCTGGAATTTCAGAACAGATAGCACTCTTCGGAGCATGAAAACTATATGCTACAGGACCTGAACATGGCAAAGTAAAGCATGGCATGGAGCTACTCAAAGAGCTTAACAAAAGTCTCTTAGTGACCTTGAGCCAAAAGGGATCAGAAAATACATTTGCAAGCATATGAACATGGCAAAAACATAATCAGTTCTCAGACTTAGTGAAAACTGGAGCATGCTGAAACAGATATCAAGTAGGCATGTTTACGAGCTCGATGCACTCACTACAGAGCAAGTCATGACAATCTAAGCACGCACCCATCAAGAATACACAAAATACAAGCTAGACATGCCAAGAACAATAACATAGCATGCACGGATCAATTACAACATCCTCGGCAAAATTGCTAACAAGTAGACAATCTGTCCAGATTCACGAAATGACAAAAGTAGAGCTTGATTGACTCAAGCTAGGGTGCTCCATAATTGCAAACAAAGACATGGATGGATAGAGCACTACAAGATTAACAAAACATCCTTACTGATCATCCTGAAAAGAGGCACGGATCACTAGGAAACAACATGAACATAAGGCCATATGAGATAAACAGGCCAAGGACTTAGTGGAAATGGTAAGTCCTTGAAATCAGCATTAACGAATGCACCACTTAGCAAGCTTGTGCTAGTCACCACACACATCACAAACATACATGGTTTGCACCTCTGGATAGATGGCAAAACATATAACAAAACTCATGTAGCACCTGGGCATATCATGCACACAATAATCATGGCAAAAATGACAAATATCTAATTGGAGCAGCAGATCTGACTATTATCTCAAATAGCACTCTTCTAACAGCATTTCGGGCATCAAGATGAACTCAAAAGAAAATGATGCAATGAGATGAAATGATGTACTCTCTGAGATGAACATTTTGATATTCTATATGCCCAAAATGGAGTTACGGATGAGGAGTTACAATACGATGAACAGGAGCAAATAATTAGGGTTTCGGGGCAAAAGTCAACCCAAACGGGATCTCAGATCCAGATCCGGACAACACGCGGATCGAGGTTGGCCGGAGCTTCGCCGGAGTTCCTCTACGCCGGTGGACGAGGTGTCCGGAGTTTGTGGTTGCGGTGGCCGGCCGGAGGAGGGCGAGGAAAGAGAGGAGGCGGACGGCGTGGTGGCCGCGGGGTGCGGCGGCCGGGGCGGCG
>NC_041388.1:532070299-532077959 GCF_002162155.2 Triticum dicoccoides
GCCGGCAGCTGGGGCGGCGGTCGCCGGGCGTGGGGATGAAGGGCGCGGGGCGCGCGGGGAGCCGCAGGCCGGGGAGGGTCTCCCGCGGGCTCGCCGGGCCGGCGGTGGAGGAATGCGGCGGTGACACGTGGCGCGGCGTGGTTGGTCGGTGGCGGCGGCGGAGGAGATTTTTTTTAGGGTTAGAAGGAGGGGATCCGAGATTTGGAATGGGGGAGGTATATATAGGCATAGAGGGAGCTAGGAAGCTCCAAATGGAGTGCGGTTTTCAGCCACGCGATCGTGATCGAACACTCTAGATGATGGAGAGGCATTTGGTGGGTTTTGGGCCAAATTGGAGGGGTGTTGGGCTGCAACACACACAAGGCCTTTTCGGTCCCTTGGTTAACCGTTGGAGCATCAAACGAAGTCTAAATGGTACGAAACTTGACAGGCGGTCTACCGGTAGTAAACCAAGGCCGCTTGGCAAGTCTCGGTCCAATCCGGAAATGTTTAATCCCCACACACAAAAGAAAGGTAGAAATGACCACCGGAGTTGAACGGAACGCCGGAATGCAAAACGGACAACGGGGAAAATGCTTGAATGCATGAGATGAACACGTATGCAAATGCAATGCACATGATGATATGATATGAGATGCATGACAACGACAACAACACACAGAGACAAAAACCCAAACCCGAGAAAATAAAAATAACTTAAGGCCGGAAACGGCAAGAGTTGGAGTACATATTAGGTAAATTACATCCGGGGTGTTACAACACTCCACCACTACGAAAGGATCTCGTCCCGAGATCTAGGACTGAAAGAACGCCAGGTATTCAGAACGGAGGTGATCCTCGCATTCCCAGGTAGCTTCACGGTCGGAATGGTGTGACCACTTGACTTTGAGGAATTTGATTGATTTGTTGCGAGTCTTGCGTTCAGTCTCTTCAAGAATAGCAACTGGGTGCTCACGATAAGAGAGATCTTCTTGGAGCTCAATATCCTCGAAGTTGACGGTGCGGTCAGGAGTCTTGAAGCACTTTCGAAGCTGAGAGACATGGAACACGTCATGAACAATTGCAAAGTTTGAAGGAATCTCGGGTTGATAGGCGAGATCGCCTCTCTTGCTGACGATCTTGAAAGGTCCAACATATCTAGGGGCAAGCTTCCCTTTGATACCGAAGCGACGAGTACCTTTCATTGGAGAGACGCGGAGGTAAACATGATCTCTGATCTCGAAAGCCAAATCACGGTGCTTACTATCATAGTAGCTCTTCTGGCGGGATTGGGCTGCTTTGAGGTTATCTCGAATGACTTTGCACATTTCCTCTGCCTCTGTGATTAAGTCATTACCCAAAAGCTGACGTTCACCGGTTTCAGACCAGTTGAGAGGGGTACGGCACTTCCTGCCATACAGAATTTCAAATGGGGCCTTGCTCGAACTTGCTTGAAAATTGTTGTTGTAGGAGAATTCAGCATATGGAAGACAATCCTCCCACTTCATGCCAAAGGAGATCACACAAGCCCTGAGCATATCTTCAAGAATCTGGTTGACACGCTCGACTTGACCGCTAGTTTCAGGATGGAAAGCTGTGCTGAAGCGGATGTTGGTGCCCATGGCCTTCTGAAAAGAATCCCAAAACTTGGAGGTAAAGATGCTGCCACGGTCTGAAGAGATCACTTGTGGAATACCGTGCAGAGAGACAATCCGAGAGGTATAGAGTTCCGCCAATTGAGCTGCAGTGATTGACTCTTTGATAGGCAGAAAGTGAGCCACTTTAGTGAGTTTGTCGATGACAACGAATATAGCATCATTGCCACGCTTGGACTTTGGAAACCCAGTCACGAAGTCCATTTCAATGTGGTCAAACTTCCATTCTGGAATGGCAAGAGGTTGGAGGAGACCAGCTGGCCTTTGGTGTTCTGCCTTCACTCTTCTGCAGACATGACATTCATTCACGAATTGCGCAATCTCGCGCTTCATTCGAGTCCACCAATAAGCCTGCTTGAGGTCCTGATACATCTTCGTGCTCCCAGGGTGGATGGAGAGGAGAGAATTGTGAGCCTCATTCATGATCACTTTACGAAGGTCACCTTTGGGCACAACAATACGATCCTCGAAGAAGAGAGTATCCTTGTCATCAAGGCGGTAGCACTTGTACTTGGGTTGACTCTTGGCAATCCCAATCTTCACATTTTTCACCATAGCATCAAGAAGCTGTGCTTGGCAAATCTGGTCTTCCAAGGTAGGAGAGACTTGAAGGTTGGCGAGGAAACCTTGAGGAACAACTTGCAGATTAAGTTTGCGGAAGGCTTCACAAAGCTCGGGTTGATAAGGCTTGAGAATCAGACTGTTGCAGTAAGCCTTCCTGCTCAATGCGTCAGCAATCACATTGGCCTTGCCTGGAGTATACTTGATACTCGGATTATACTCTTGAATCATTTCGACCCATCGAGTCTGCCTGAGGTTGAGATTAGGCTGGGTGAAAATGTACTTGAGACTTTTGTGATCAGTGAAAATGTCCATTTTTCTTCCCAATAAGAGATGTCTCCAAGTCAAAAGAGCATGCACAACTGCCGCCAACTCAAGATCATGAGTGGGGTAGTTCTTCTCGTTGGGCTTCAACTAGCGAGAGGTATAAGCAACAACTTTCTTCTCTTGCGTCAACACTGCACCGAGACCTTGGAGAGAGGCATCACAAAAGACCTCGTACGGTTTGGATTCATCAGGCGGAGTTAGAACTGGAGCAGTGATCAATTTCTCTTTCAAAGTGTTGAAAGCAATGTCACACTCCGGAGACCAAACGTACTTGACGTGCTTCTGGAGAAGATTTGAGAGAGGCTTCGCGATCTTAGAAAAGTTTTCAACGAATCTTCGGCAGTAGCTTGCGAGACCGAGGAAGCTACGGAGTTGCTTCACGTTCTGAGGAGGTTCCCAATTCACAATTGCAGACACCTTCTCAGGATTCACCGCAATGCCCTTGGCAGAGATGATATGACCAAGATAAAGAACCTCATCGAGCCAAAATTCGCACTTGAAGAACTTGGCGTAGAACTTGTGTTCCCTCAGCTTATCGAGTACCAAACGCAAGTGCTTGGCATGATCTTCCTTGTTCTTCGAGAAAACCAGAATGTCGTCAAGATAGACCAAAACGAAGTTATTGGTGTAGGCGTTGAACATGAAGTTCATCATGCGAGAGAACGTCGGAGGAGCGTTAACGAGGCCAAAAGACATGACTGTGTATTCATATGAACCATAGCTTGTCCTGAAAGCCGTCTTGGGGATATCTTGCTCGCGGATTCGAATCTGATGATAACCCATACGGAGAACAAGCTTGGAGAATACTTGGGCACCTTTGAGTTGTTCGAACAGCTCGTTGATGTTGGGAAGTGGATACTTGTTCTTGATGGTCTTCTTGTTCAATGGACGGTAATCAACACAAAGTCGGTCTGTTCCATCCTTCTTCTTCACAAAAAGAACACCACAACCCCACGGAGAAGAACTAGGTCGGATGAGGCCCATTCTCTCTTGAATATCGAGTTGCTTCTTCAGCTCCTTCAACTCTTCAGGTCCGAGCTTGTAAGGACGCTTGCACACTGGTTCCGTGCCAGGCTCTTCTGGAAGCTCTTCTGGAAAGACGTCTTGGTATTCGCAAACGACTTGAATTTGCGAGATAGCATCCAGTTCACCCTTCTCATTGAGGGAAAACAGACGGATTGTATTATCACGAGAGGCAAAGACAATTACATCCTCAGACGAATGAGTCAATTGAATCTGCCTGGCTGCACAATCAAGCTGAGCCTTGTGCTTAGAAAGCCAATCCATTCCGAGAATAAGATCAATATCCGAGTTACCAAGGATCATTGGAGAAGCCAGAAACTTGAAATCATCCATCGAGATAGAAATATCCGGAACCTCGTAGTTAGCGAGCAAACATCTACCCGGAGAGACAACTGCTAACGATTTATGCATAACTTGAGAAAACCACCCATGCTTAGATGCAAAAGGTCACGAGATAAAACAATGCGATGCACCAGTGTCAAAAAGAACTTTTGCGGGAACATCGTTAATAGGGAGGTTACCCATGATGACATCTGATGAATCCTCTGCCTGAGCTGCATTCACCATATTGACCTCGGCGTACTTGGGGTTATGCTTGACCACAGCTGTACTTGCCGATCTGACAGGAGGAGGGGGAGGAAGACGCCTCTGATTGAAGGATTTGTTGGCATAGTGTCAGGACCCCGACTCAATGCCACATCGATCTAGCATGTAACACCTCATATCACTTTGCGGCCTCACGCACGGTATTCCCACGAGTGTCGCCTTACCTTAGCCCGGGACCGTTTGCGCCTTTTGGCACACGTATATGATAGTGTCGCTAGCATCCATATGATAAGGAGCCCGGGCTGACATGGCTAGTCGTAAACCCAAAGTGGCACAGACTTACAGGGACAGGCATCCATGACCCAGCATCGAACGTGTCGGTCATCAGCGAGTGAATCCAGGCTGTAGCACTGGGCTAGCAGGACTCCGGTGAACCGGGCTGTAGCGGGCTAGCAGGACTCCGGTATTCATCGCGTGACATTTCCCCGAAGGGATAGACACAGGAACGAAGAAGGACACATGCCGGCCAGCCTAAGTGTTCCGGAGCAGTAGCAAGCTACCAAGGCTCAATGGAAACACTAGGAGACATTTCCCGGTAAGAGAGGCTACTAGAGATAAACAACTAGATAGTCAGATCCCACACATACCAAGCATTTCAATAACATACACACAATATGCTCGATATGTGCAATACAACATGGCATCACAAAATGACTCTACGACTCAAGTATTTATTCAATAGGCTCCGAGGAGCGAGATATTACAAACATGGGTCTCATGACCCAACAATCAGAGCATACAAATCAAAGCACAAGCGGAAGCTATCATGTCTGGGTACAGACATCTATAACTGAAAAAGGCTGAGAAGCCTGACTATCTACCAGATCCTGCCGAGGGCACAAGATCGTAGCTGAGGTAACAAGCTAAACGTCGAAGTCCACGCGAAACTACTAGTGAGACCGAAGTCTCTCTGCAAAACATAAAATAGGCAAACGTGAGTACAAATGTACCCAGCAAGACTTACATCAGAACTAACTACATATGCATCATTATCAACAAAGGGGATGGTGGGGTTTAACTGCAGCAAGCCATCTTTGACTCGGTGGCTATCCTGAACTACGACTGCAAGTAACTCTTTTGAGGTGGCGCACACGAGTCCACATATTCACCATATCAATACACCACTATGGATCCGCTCCCGTCTCCCTACGAGAACGCCATCCATAGCACTCACACTTATCTTGCGTATTTTAGAGTATCCACTTTCACTTGTCTATGAACTGATATAAGCAACCCAGAAGTCCTTTTCCGCGGACACGGCTATTCGAATAGATGATGTTAACCCTGCAGGGGTGTACTTCTTCATACATGTTTCCACCACTTAGCGTCTGCACACGACATGTGCTCGGCAGACTTCAAGCGAAAGCCGACGTGGGTGTAGACCACGACCTACCTAAACACCTAAGTCTCTAGTCCAGGTTTATCGCCTATTCGGGTTCCATCCATGAGGAGATCCGGCCGGAGTTTCGCTCACAGCCCCAAACGATGTGAACAGGGTTCCGTGACACCAAACGGGCGCCCGGTTTACCCGGCCACGTGCCTACCGCATCACAGCCCACCCCTCTGGTCAGCGCTGTCCACGGCCTCCAGCATACTACAAACACCAGAAACTACTTGCAACTCTTGGACAGAGGACAAGGGTGAATAAGAAGTCGAGCGGGGTCATATTTCAGGGCCCAATGTATGGTAGTAGCTGAATCATGGATCACAAACACAGAACTCAGTTCCTAAGGACGGCTTCAATGAGACAACCCACCATGTACTCCTACATGGCCTCTCACCGACACCTTTTACCAAATCGTGTTCACACACTTAGCTCACACACAGTAGGACATGTTCACACACCTCTGATTCATCCCGGATGAATCAGACCTGACTCGACTCTAAGCAGTAGCAGGCATGACAAACAAGCATAAGTGAGTAGGCACATCAGGGCTCAAACAACTCCTACTCATGCTAGTGGGTTTCATCTATTTACTGTGGCAATGACAGGTCATGCAAAGGATAAAGGGGTTCAGCTACCGCAGCAAGTAACAGTTGAATCGTTGTTGTCCTAATGCAGTAAAAGAGAGCAGGAGCAAGAGAGTGGGATTGTATCGGAATGAACAAGGGGGTTTTGCTTGCCTGGCACTTCTGAAGATAACATTGAGTCTTCATCAGTGTCAACAATCACATCATCGGTATCACGTCTATCGAGAGGGGACAAATCCCGGCAAACAAAAAGAACACAATCAATGCAATGCACAATATGATGCATGCTATGACATGGCAATATGAATGTGTTTTGGGCTAATGCAACTAGCAATAGATTAAATGAAGTTGGTTTGAATACAAGATTCAAATTCAAACTCCATATGTGATTATTTAAATGCCCTTTAATTGATTTGTGCTAAACAGCAGCTATAAGTTGTTCTAACATGCATGAAAATGGTACAGATGGATTCCTTGAATTTTTCTGATAATTTTTCATATATAAATTATTTAATTTGGAGTTACGGTTGATTTTCTATGAATTTTAGAAGTTTATACAATTTTCTGGATTTTCTGATTTATTTTAAATCCAGAAAATCATTTAATGCGTCAGCATGACATCACCTTGACGTCATCAGGTCAACGGGGCAGATTCAGGTCAAACCTGACCAGTGGGGTCCACTGGTCAGTGACACAACTAATTAACCAAGTTAATTAGCCTTAAGTTAATTCTAACTAAACTGTTTGTGGGGCCGGGGCCCACTGGTCAGCGACTAATCAGCTAACTAACCTAGGTTAATTAGTGTTAAACTAATACTAACTAAAATGTCAGGGGGGTGGCCCACACGTCAGTGACACACGGGGAAGTTCAAACCTGGGTCAACTCGCCGGAGTTGACCCGCGACTCGTCGCCGGCGGAGCCAAAGACGGTGGAGGGGTGCGGTTTCCCTCCTCCGGTGACCAAATGGCTGGCGGAGGGCGTCTACGTGACGCAGGCACTCGTCCGCGTCGAGTAGTGGCAGCGGCTGGGCCTAAGATGGCCGGAGTCGTCACCGGCATCGACCATGGCGGTCGCCGGAGCTCGGGCGAGCTCGGGGTCGACGCTACGGTGGCCGGGGAGGCTCGTGCGAGGCACCTACATGTTCCAGGCAGCGCGGGGAGGAAGCTGAGCACGACAGCCGGGCCACTAGGTGGCCGGAGGCACGTCGGCGGCGATCACAGACGGCGGCGGGTTTCGGTCATCAAGGGGGCGACGGCTACGGCAACCAAACGAAGAGGGAAAGAGGGGGAAATGGCGGCGGAGCTCACAGGGGTTGCGACGGTGGCCTCGGGGAGCTCGGGGAGGCGTCGGAGGCGGCGAATCGACAGCGGTGAGCTTTGGTGGCCGGCGACGGAAACGACGATGGTGGCGGCGTTGCAGCGTGTCCGGGGCCTCGTGGCTCGGTGGAGAGGAAAGAGGGGGTCGAGGCGGAGCCTCTGGGCTAGTCGGGGGAGCGAGGGAGGCCCGGTGGCCGTGGTTATGGCGAGCGGCGGCGACG
>NC_041388.1:532078349-532097559 GCF_002162155.2 Triticum dicoccoides
GAGAGGATGAGGACGCGGGAGAGAGGGAGAAGGGAGAGGGGGTCGGGGGCTGCATGGCGTCGCGGGAGGAACCAGGGGAGGAGGAGGCAGCCAGGCAGGGAGGAGGTGGCCGGGGCGCGTGGCCGCGCGCGCCGGGCGCGTGCCCGTCCTCCTGGCAGAGGAGGAAGGCGACAGGGGGGTAACGGTGGCGGGCTGGGCCGCTGGGGGAGCTGGGCCGGCTGGGCTGGACAGGTAAGCGCCAGGTAAGCTTTGCTCTTTTTATTTTTTTTTCTGTTTTGTTTTATTTAATTTATTTTGCCACTGTTTTGAATTTAAAAATAATTCAAACAATGCCAAAAACTCCTCTAAATATTTTATATTGCTAGATGGACTTTTCCAAAAGCTTATAAAATATTTCAGGGGTATTTGAAATTATATTCTAATTATATGAATATAATTCAAATTCAAATAGCTAATGAATTAAATCCAAAGTCCCAAAAATAATTCCTTAAAAATGTTCAATATTTTGGTTGGGACCAGAACCCTTACCAAAAATTATCAAACATTTAAGAAGAGCATTTTGGAGCAATGAATGAGATTTCTAGGGTTTTTGCCCCTCTTTTATCTAAGTTTTTGAGGCTTCCAAAATTCCTCAGTTCAAGTTTTCAAAAATATAGACAAGATGCACACATGAAGCTAGCCTAGAGCATTACCAGAAGCTAGGGATGTGACACATAGTGACCCTTCTGTTGGCACTTGTTGCACGTGACCTCTGAAAGCGGGCGGTGATACAGAGCACTCGATCTTGGAGCTTGAGACGAAGTCTTGTTCTGAAAGCCAGGGTTGGGTGGGTGGGAAGATCCACTGCCACCTTTGCTCTTCTCAAAAGGCTGACGAAACGGAGGAGGAGGAAGCCAATACTTCTGCTGCTTGGCCACTTGAGTAGAGGAAGAAGGAGTAGCATCTCTGACTCGCTTCTTGGAAGCATCACACCTCAGTTGAGCGGCCTCTTGCTTCAATGCCATGTTGTAGAACTCATCGTACCTCAAGGGCTCAAAGAGAACAAGAGTTAGCTGAATTTCTTCTCTGAGACCACCCCTGAACTGGTATATCATGCTCTTCTCATCAGGGACATCCTGCTTAGCAAAGCGGGCGAGCTTCTGAAACAACTTGTTGTATTCATAGACAGACAAACAGCCTTGCTTCAGGTTGCGGAATTCCTCACGCTTGCTTTCAACCACGCTCTGAGGGATATGATGAGCTTTGAAGTCTTGACGGAATTCATCCCAGGTAATAACACGTCCACCTCTGGAGTCCTTGTACTGCTGGAACCATTCTGTAGCTTGATCTTTGAGTTGGAAGGAAGCGAACTTGACGAAGTCCTCAGGCCTGACGTTACTGCACTCGAAATGCTTGCACAGATCCACGAGCCAATCGTCAGCATCAGTTGCCTCAACACAATTGCTGAAAGTCTTTGGCCCGTTAGCAAGGAACTGGTTGAATGTAGCAAAGTGATTTTGATTGTTACCTTGGTTGCCTTGGTTTGCTTGATTGCGCTCTTGAAGAATTTGCATGATCAACTGTGTGTTTGCATTGGTTGCGGCCATCACAGCTTGCCATGCCTCCGGAGGAGGAGGAGCTGGTGGCGGATGTTGATTCTGACACTACTAGAAAAAGGGATATAGATGGGATTGACACTAATGGCGCACCAGACAAGCGGTGCGCCATTAGTATATATTAATGGCGCACCACCTTCTGATACGCCATTAGAGTTGAAACTACTAATGGCGCACCTGGCCCAGGGTGCGCCATTAGTATCAAAAAAAAATTTAACTAGTGCGCCTGTCCAAACATACTAATGGCACATCCAGACACAGTGCGCCATTACTAGTTGTAACTAGTAATGGCGCACCTGCCGGAAAGTGCGCCACTAATGTTGTTTTTTTATTATATTTTTTATTCCCTTTTTGGAAAACTACTAATGGCGCACTGTTCCACCGTGCGCCATTACTAATTTAAACTAGTAATGGCGCACTATGGGACAGTGCGCCATTAGTATGTTTTTTTTGCAAAACTACTAATGGCGCACCACCAGAAGGTGCGCCATTAGTAACCTGGATTACTAATGGCGCATTTAGAGTTGGTGTGCCATTAGTAAGTGGGCAGCAACAAGATATTTTGGACAGCCTCTCCTACCCACACTCACTTTCTCCCCACTTCATTCTCTCCACATCCTCCTTGTCTCGGGTGCCTCCTCTTTTTCACCTCATTTCCACCATAGATTCAATCAATTTAAGTGGTTAAATTACCTTGTTTTGATAGGTAAGTAAGGAGGGAAGCTATATTTATGTTGTTCTCCCTACAACAATGTGCCCATGCACTTTTTATGGCCTAGCTAGATCTATGTATGTTCGTGGTGTTGCATATGTTTGTGGTGTTGCATATGTGTTTGTGTTTGGAGGTGTACCGGTATTTGAAATGCGATAGTTGCCAATATTTTGCCGGAATGTTGATTCATTTCCGTTTCAGCGAGAATTTTGGCATTAAGCATTCTTTTTGGGCCTATTTTTAGGGAAAGTCATGCCAAATTTTTTCTTGGTTCTAAAATATCGTTTTGCTCTACCCCGCAGGCGACCATGGTCCGCATGATGACCGAAGGCATCGTGAATAGGTTTTTGAGGTCCGCGAAGGCCGAGATACTTCAAAAGAACGAGACGGAGATAAGATGTCCGTGTCGAAGATGCAAGCTAAAGAGCCTTATTGCGGACCCAGAATCCGGGCAGGTGCGGGACCACCTGCTCTTGCGTGGTGTCATGGATGGCTATCGGTGGCAAGGTGATGAAGATGACTATGAAGTCATCCATGGGGGCCAGGCAAGAAATGAGGAAGGGCAGCAAGACAACCACCGCGGCTCGGGCGGGCGAGAAGACGAAGAATCCCCAGGAGATGATCACGACGGTGATGCTGTACATAGTCATCATGTAGAAGATGCAGGACATGATGACGAGGAAGATGCCGGAGCAGACGACAGGCATGATCATGAAGATGATGATGCCGGCGGTGCAGACGACGCTGGACCATCGATGGGCTAGGTGCAGGACCCTCATATTCAAGAGTTGCTTCTCAAGCAGACGGATAACGCAAGAGCTGCCGCCCGAGAGAAAGCCAAGATGGATCAACTTGAGTTAGACGCGGTTACTCCATTGTATGAAGGATGCAGGCCCGAGGATACCCGCCTGAAAGTAACGCTCATGGCTCTGGAGATGAAGGTAAAACACAAAATGACCGACACATGCTTTGATGAGAACATGTCATTCTGGCATGAATGTCTTCCCAAGGGGAACAAGTGCCCGACCAGTTTGGAGGAGGCGAAGAAAATCGTGTGTCCTCTGGATTTACCGCACGTGAAATACCATGTGTGCATGAACAATTGCATCATTTATCGGGACGAGCACACGGAGTCTACCATATGTCCGGTGTGCGGCGTCACTCGATACAAGAAGAGGAAGAAAGCTCCTCGAAAAGTGGTGTGGTACTTTCCGATCACTCCTCGTCTGCAGCGGTATTTCGCGGACCCTAAGGTAGCAAAGCTCCTGCGTTGGCACGCGGATAGGGAGGAGAAGAAGCGAGAAGATGACGCAAATGATCCGGAGATAGATAAAAAAGACAAGATGCTGAGTCACCCTAAGGATGTGAGCCAGTGGCAAGCATTGAACTTCGAAGACCTAGAATTTGGGAACGATCCAAGGAACATCGTGCTGGGCGCGAGCACTGATGGAGTCAATCCGTTTGGCAGCCAGAGAAGCACACATAGCACCTGGCCTGTGTTTGTGTGGATGTACAACCTTCCCCCTGGTTGTGCATGAAGAGGAAGTACATTCACATGAGTATGCTAATTGAAGGACCGAAACAACCAGGGAACGACATCAATTTGTATCTGGGGCTGCTAAAAGAGGAGCTTGACACGCTGTGGAAAACGCCAGCCAATACGTCGGACGCCGCAGAGAAATAATATTTCCCTATGAGAGCCGCGCTGGTCACGACGGTGCATGACTATCTCGGTTACGGATATGTCGCGGGGCAGGTGGTCCACGGATTTTCTGGATGCATCAGGTGCATGGATGACACAACGTATCGCCAGCTAGATAGAGATCCCGGGTCTTCGAAAACTGTGTTCATGGGACATCGAAGGTGGCTTCACGACAATGACCCGTGGAGAAAACGCAAGGATCTATTCGATGGTGAAACCGAACCCCAAGGACGCCCGCGTACGAGGAGCGGCGAGGAAATAGACGAGCTGTTGAAAAATTGGAAAGACTGCCCACTGCCGGGAAAGAAGCGAAAGGCGCCAGAGCCGCTGCTGAAGGTATGGAAAACGAGGTATGTTTTTTGGGACTTGCCGTACTGGAAGATCCACCGTGTGCCTCACAGCCTTGATGTCATGCATATCACGAAGAACGTGTGCGAGAGTCTGCTTGGTACCCTGCTCAACATGCCAGAGAGGACCAAAGATGGGTCGAAAGCAAGGGCAGACTTGAAATCAATGGGCATCAGGCAGGAGCTTCACGCTATATATGATGATGATGATGATGATGATGATGATGATGATGAGGCGAAGCAGGACACGGAAAGTCGTGCAAAGGCAAAAAGGCCAAGAAGACCGGAAATGACTACCCTCCCGCGTGCTTCACTCTAAGTCAGGAGGAGATCGAGCAGTTTTTCACCTGCCTCGTAGGAGTAAAACTTCCTTACGGTTACGCGGGGAAGATAAGCAGATACCTAGACCCAGCGAAGCAGAAGTTCAGCGGGATGAAGTCTCACGACTGTCACGTGCTGATGACGCAGATACTTCCAGTTGCAATCCGTGGGATCATGGACGCGCACGTCCGTGAAACCCTATTTGGCCTATGCAACTTTTTCGACGTCATCTCTCAAAAGTCTGTTGGCGTGAGGCAACTCAGAAGGCTACAGGAAGAGATCGTGGTGATACTATGCGAGCTTGAGATGTACTTCCCGCCCGCATTCTTCGACGTTATGGTGCATCTGCTGGTCCATATCGTGGACGATATCATCCAACTCGGGCCGACGTTCCTGCACAGCATGATGCTGTTCGAAAGGATGAATGGTGTCATCAAAGGATACTTTCGCAACATGTCACGTCCAGAGGGAAGCATAGCCAGGGGCTTTCTGACTGAAGAGTGCATCTCCTACTGCACGAATTATCTAGGCATCGAGAACCCCGTTGGTCTGCCCGTCAACAGGCACCTCGGCAGGCTCGCTGGATGGGGTCACCGTGAGGGTCGCCGCGAAATGCATGTCGACTTCGAGGGTCGACTCGCCGACTTTGAAAGAGCAAACCTAGTCGTGCTACAACACATAGATGTGGTCGATCCTTGGGTGGTAGAGCACAAAACCTTTATTAAGAAGACGTACAATGATCGAGGCCAACAGAGGACGGGCGGAGATATACTCAAAGAGCACAACTCATGTTTCACGCGTTGGTTCAAGCAGAAGCTTCTGTCGTACCCTTTACATGAGGATTCTTGCGCGGAAGAACAACTCATATTCGCCTTGTCACAGGGCGCCGAGCACAACCTGATGACCTATGAGGCGTACGATATCAATGGCTACACATTCTACACCGAGGCCAAGGACATGAAGAGCGATGGTTATGAGAACTCCGAGGTAACGATGGAATCCTACACCGGTAACGACAAGGACAGATACTACGGAAGGATCAAGGAGATCTGGGAGCTGAGCTACGCTGGAGAGAAGGTCCCGATGTTCCGTGTCAGATGGGCGAAGAGCGTCCTAAAAGAAGACCGGTATTTCACCACCATGGTTATACCCGAAGCCAAATCCAAGACCGCGGGCGCAAACGTCACCGCGAAAAATGAGCCATGGGTACTGGCTTCCCAAGTGGACCACTGCTTCTTCATTACCGACCCGTGAAAGCCCAGTCATGTTGTCGTGAGGAGAGGCAAAAGGAAGATCATCGGAATGGATGGAGTAGCCAATGAGCAAGACTTCGACAAGTATGGCGACCCGAGCATCGAACATGACGACGATGATGAAGTAGCAGCATACACCACAAGAAGAAGCAAGACCACCCTACCTAAAGGACGTTCGTTCCACAGAAGAACTCCATTTGCGAAAAAGAAGGGCAAGAAGATTGTGAACAGATAGCTAGCTAAGATCGATTGTATTTAAATCATAGCCTTCATTTCTCGATTGTATTTCATGGGCACTTTTTGAACTATCATGAATATTTTTAAATTTCATGGACACTCGATCTCGATCCCCCTCCATCTCGATCGCTATCCCACCTCGCCAGATCCGGTCCCCCTCGCCGCCGAGCACCCCCCGGTCCACCGGCCGCCGCCGCCGACCCCCCGCACCCTCGATTCCCCTACTCAACCGCCGCCGCCGACCCCCCGCACCCCTTCCCTACTCAACCGCCGCCGCCGACCCCCCGCACCCCGCACACCCTCCCCCGCTCCACCGGCATTACTGTTTGATGATATTTTTAAAAAAATTATTACTGTCTTATAAAAAAATATTACTGTTACTGTCTTATAAAAAAATATTACTGTAATGATTTAAACAAGTTTAAAAAATTATTACTGTCTTATAAAAAAATACTAATGGCGCACCACGGTGAGGTGCGCCATTAGTATGGATGTACTTATGGCGCACCGAGGGGTGGTGCACCATTAGTATTGTGCCATTGCTATAAAAAAACTACTAATGGCGCACCACGGTGAGGTGCGCCATTAGTATGGATGTACTTATGGCGCACCGAGGGGTGGTGCGCCATTAGTATTGTGCCCGATCCCCCCTTCCCTCTCCCCCTCGCCAGTTCCCTCTCCCTCCCTCCACCGCGCCGCCGCCGCCGCTGCCCCGACCCACTGCGCCGCAGCCGCCCACGCGCCTCCACCGCCTCCCTCTTCCCTTCCTCCCCCTCGTCGCCGGCGGCCCGGACGCCGCACCGTCCTCACCGCCCCATCCGCCTCGTCGGGCTCCTCCTCCCGCTCCCACCAGCAGCCGCCGCCGAAAGTTGTTGCCCTCCCACTACCGCCGGATGCCGCCCCCTCCCCCGTCGTGCAGAGCATCCAGGCGAGACGCCGACGCCCCCCTCTTCACCGCCCTCCTCGACGACGCCCCGCCTCTGCCTCCTCTTCCACGCCGGCCGCTGCCGACCTGCCGCTGCCTCGTCATCGGACGGTGAGCTCCTCTTCTACTCTCGTGCGCGTGCTACCTGCTGCCGCTTGAGCCACTGGTGCTGTGCTGCTGCTTGCGCTACTGTTCTGTTGTGCCATGGATGGGTGGTTGTGTTGATGCTAGCTAGTGGCCGCTGTTCTAAAAAAATGGTCAATTTTTCAATTGAAGCATATGTAGAGTCAGTGTACACGATGGTCTTGTTCGGGAATGAAACTGAGTTCCCCTGTTATGTCTATCTTCAGAAGAGGCTCGTTTTTCTTCTGATATGCAGAGATTCATTGGTTTCTACGGTTTCAAAAAAAATTCTAGATGGTGATCCTCCTAGTTTTGTATCCTGATAGGCTTTGGTCATCCTCTTCATGTGAAGAGAACTAAATAATAATGCATTTGATTAAATCTGCGACAAATATGATATGGCTAGTTTGCTATACCTGCAGCAACCCTAGATGGATATGCATCTAGCCTTTTCCCTCATTATTTCGGTCATGCGTTGTCATGTGGCATGTTGGTCTCCATTTTGTTTTTTTATTTGTTGTGGATAAATTTTAGCTATATATCTATAGCGCAAACTGAGTCGACAGCTCGCCGCCGGGTTTCTATGCTGCTGCTGCAAGTTTGTAGCCATGCTCAAACTGATGTCTTTTTTGTCTAGTTTGTGAAGAGGGGGCGTTGTTCACCATAAATGATCTGTTTACTAGGTTCATTTTTGTGAATGTAACTATCTACTCCGTCCGTTCCATGACATGTCAGTTTTGTTCTGACTTCTGAGCCAAACCTTGTGAACTCTGACCAAAGTTTAGCGAGAAAATACCATACCAAATTAATGTCAGCTGATAAATCTTCAACCGTGTTTCCCTAGTGTATGTACTCCCTACACAAGTGTCTAAAACGTCCTATATTAGTTTACCGAGGGAGTATTTATTTAGGTATTTTAGATGTTCATCTCTTTTCAATACATCAAATCAACCGTAGCATCTTGACTGGGGATTTCCTGTAGCCTGAGCAAGAGCAGAGCCTTGACATTATGTCCAGAAAATTATCATGTTCATTTCTGTGCAACTAATTATCATGTTCATTTCTATGTAAGTGATGTTTTGCCGTAAATGATGGCGTTGTCTACCTGTTTCATTTCTGTGAACCCGATCATCTAGTTCCTCATGTCTGAAATCAAGACGTGTTAGCTTTGTTCTAAGTCAGCTTCTGTAAAGTTTGACCAAGTTTATAGAAGAAGAAAAACATATCTCTGGTCTAACTCATGAAGTAAATCACGAAATATGTATTACACCTTAGATGGTCATTGCATCTAAATAGAGGCAACTCTGCATTGTTTCTGAATCACATTTCAGTAAAAAGTTAAATGGAATGTGGTAACAAATGCACCAAAAGATCAAGCAGGGTCACAGCTGTAGATTGCAGTGGCATGGATATTTACACCACATTGCTTGTTGACACTCAAACTACAATACATCAGGCCTTATTATAAGTAGCGAAACCATGGACTGAAGAGGCTCAGCCACATAGTGACCTGACTGAGTCATTCTAGTTTCTTGTATGTGTCCAGCCGGCTCAGAGAACCATCTGGCAGAGCCTTCGTACTGTTGCTGATCACTTCCCTTGATTGTTTCAGCTCAGTCTTGCCTGCAATGAACCAATTCTCCTTTTATCCATTTGATTGGCTCCTATTATAATTCCAGAGGATAAGAAGAACTTGCTCTGTTCTTGCTTGTACACCAATCTCTGCTTCAACTGCTGCATTTACTTTCATGTAACAGTCTTGTACCCAATGCTTCAGTGGCAGTGCATCCTAAGCAATGGAGGCCTTTTTTCACATGCCAATGTATTTTCCATCTTGTGATGGAGGCCTTTTTTGCCTTGTCCACCCAAGAGGCCCTTGAGTTTGCTGGAATGTCGATTAACTTCCGTTCCGGCAAATTCGGGTACTCCATATGTCCTATTTTCAGCAAAGGTCATGCTGAAATTTTCCGTGAATTTTAGCATGACTTTGCTAAAAATAGGACATATGGGGTACTTGTGACTAATGCATGGTCCGGGGTATCTTAGTAGTTAATTAAGTAGGATCAAGTGCCCCGGCGTACTTGTGACTAATGCATGGCTTTTAGGGTGCCTCGGTGTCGATAAAAACCGAAATGATGAAAGCTTAGGCTTTTAGGGTGCCTCGGCGTCGAAAAACCCTCAATGATAAAAGCTTAGCTTTTAGGATGCCTCGGTGTCGAAAAACCCTAAATGATGAGACCATGATCTTGTTCCTTGACAATAACCAACTTTTTGACCAAACTTTCTTCTTATTTATAGAGAAACATGGCCAACAACGATGAGGCCGGGGGTTCGGGTGGCAAGAAATTCTGGGAGTTGTCCCAGGAGATGGAGGAACAACCTCACTTGTATGAGGACGCCGCCTTCCCCACCGATCCTAAGACCACTGATGGTACCGCCGAGGATGACCCCACTGATGCCAGCACTGATGGTGCCGCCGAGGATGCCACCACTAATGATGGCAGCGCACGCACAGATGGCAGCCAACCGAAGAGGCAACAGAAGGACCGGCGCCCGACCGTGCTCTGCACCCTCAAGGAGGAAGTTACAGAAGTGGACTCCGACGGGAATCCAACGGCGCCCGAACGAATAGTCAAGGGGTACTCGCTTCAGCTCGGGTGCATTCTCCGGAGCACCGTCTCGATCAACACCGAGAACCTGAGGCATCCTGACCGAGGGAATTTGCGCAACCTCCTCTTCACGAAGCTGCACGAATGATACAAGTTCCCCGCTGAATTTGAAAACACAAGCCTCAAAGGGAATAAAGTGAACAATGCTGCCCTCACAAAGATGAGCAAGGCCCTGTCTACTTGGAAAAGCAATGTGAAGAGAATAATCGAGAAACGTCAGAGTTATGAGAAGATCAAGGAGAAAAATCCTTCGATCACCGAAGATGACTACAACGACTTCAAGATCAATTGCTCGAGCACCGCAAACTCCGAATCAAGTAAGTGGGGGAAAGAAATGCAGGAGCTGAACTTAGGGGAACACACACTCGGTCCCGGCGGTTACAGAGTGGCGGAGCCTATATGGGACAAGGAGGCGGCGGACCGTGTCGAGCAAGGCCTACCGCCCCTCTTCGATAAATACGCTGACAAGCAGACCAGGAACTTTGTCAGGGCCCGGTACAAGAAGGACCCGAAAACAAAGGAGCTTACCACGGATCCGAAGACCAGGGCGCTTGAGCTTGTTCTGGTAAGGAATACACCCCCGCGTAATTAGCTCCATATGGTTGCATTCTAATTAATGAAGCCAAATTTCTAAATGGTTCACATTCCTTCCGCAGGCGACTGAAAGCAGTAGCGCGGGGTTGGCTAAGAGCAACCCTTGGGACACCACTCTAAATAGGGCGTTGAATGTAATGAAGAACAAGGATAAGCTTAGTAAGCCGACATCAGCTGGTCGTGTGGCCGGCAAAGGCTTGTCAACAAAATGGTCGTCATATTATAACACTGGTGGGTGAAAGGAGAAAAATACCAGCTCTGGAAGCCAGGCACGCGAGGTTCAAGAACTCAGGGCACAGGTGGCGTAGATTCCGGAGATTGTCCAAGAGCAAGTGCAACAACAACTCGGAGCGACGATCACCGCCATTGTGCCTACCTTGATCCAGGGGATTAGTGCGTGGATTGCAGGCGGCCAACAGGGGCCGCCCCGATTCCTAGCTTCACGGCCAGCAACTCGCAGAACGCGATGGCGGGGCCATTGGTGTCTCCGACGCCGGCACGGGAGCTTAATGCACCCGGGTTTATGTCGGCCGGCACCTCTGCAGCAAGCGGTCCCTTCGTCAATTGCACGCCCGCCGTTGGCGGTGCCTCGACATTAGCCGAGCTCGACGCCATCATCACGGTAACTAATTAAGCCTATCTCAGCCGAGGACTTCATCTCCTTGCCTTTGACTGGGCATCCCTGACACCCTACATGTTTTCGCAGGGCGCCACCGATGTTCCGTGCACTCTCCTGCACTTCGTGAACAACGAGTTGGTCGATGTTGCCAAGGGCAAAATCGTTCAACCGGGCAACCCCTTGTTCCACGGTACCCAGATGCCACCCAACTTGTTTAGGGTTCAACTGGTTCGGGTGCTGCCAGGCTGCGATGAGTTGTTACCTCCGATTTGACCCGTCGGGGCCGACGATGATGACGTGATAACCCTCAGCGCCTGCCTGAGCTGGCCCCTGCTTTGGCCGAAGAGCCAGATTCGTTTGGGGGCGGGGGACACCACCCCAAAGACAACACCGCCAGTCGTGCCGGCGCCAAGTCGGCCCCATGGCAAGACCACCGCAACGGTGTCGGACATCCCTATGCCACTGGATCCAAACATGCATATGGCACAGGATCAGAACGACGACGACGACGATACATTTGCCAACGTCGATCAGTACTTTGCCGATCATGGGTACGGTGGCGACTTCATGGGGCCTCCTTCTCAAGAACCCAACCCAACAAAAGACGTGCACGATCTAGCTGGTACCACGGAGAAGCCAAGTTGCAACAGGCGTCATCTGCAGTTCAGCTCTCAGGAGACGCCTCCAGCTGCTGACTTCACCGAGCCTCAGATAGGCGATGTGCGAAATATGATTAGCCCCAACACACTCAAGAAGGCGGTCTGTGAGCAGAACTCGGTCCCATTACAGGAGAAGAAGAAGGCACGCAAAAGAAAGACTAACAAGGGTGCGGGCCAGCCGGTGATGAAGCTATGTACCTAGGGTAGGGGCACGGACCCGTCCAAAGAGCCCTACCCAAGGACATCCCTAGAAGAAATCACCTATCAATCGACTTGAAGGTACTCCACTCGATAGGTTCAAGACACTCGACCGAGAAGCTACCACTCGACCAAGAAGCTACCACTCGACCGCCAGGAGACCTACAGTCATTCCGTAGGCAAACGGTCAGCTGTTAAGTAGTCTTCATGGTCATTATAGCACTTTATTAGAGGCGTTACCAGTAACGCCCAATCTTAAATGTACCTTAAAACCCTGCATTACTGAGGGCAGGAGGGGGCCGGCGAACTCTATATAAGCCACCCCCCTCCTCAGTATGGAGGGTTCGCACCCCTGTAATCCATACACGCATAATCCAGTCAACCGCCTCCGGGCTCCGAGACGTAGGGCTATTACTTCCTCTGAGAAGGGCCTGAACTCATAAACCTCGCGTGTAACAACTTCCCAATAGCTAGGATCTAGCCTCTCCATACTCACCCCCCTACATCACTGTCAGAGTCAGAACCACGACAGTTGGCGCCCACCATGGGGCAGGAATCTTAGCACTTAGTTGGACAAGTTGCGATCTTTTCCGATCCCTTTGATCATGGTTTCTTACGGAGTTTTGGTGGAGGGCCGCGAGATCCATCTTGGCGCGCTCACCTTCATTGCCGATGACGCCGCCTGGCTTCAGGAGGCACCACTCGACATCGACGCGCTCCCCGTCCGCGGCGCGACGCACTTCCGCGCATGCATTCCTGGCGTCCTCCTGCGGCAGCCGTCGACCCAGTATCGGTCGACCCCTGCGTTGTCTCCCGCCCTGTCTCCTACCAGCGCAAGCGCTCCAGTCGGTCGAGACTTCAGCGGTGGGTAAGGCACGCCGTGGCCCGCCAGTCGGCAGCCCCACAAGTTGCGGCAATCGAGCCCGTCGAGTCCCTCTATGGCCTGTTCGACCTGTTGACTAGCTCCATGGAGACCGCATCCGAGTGCGATAGCAGCGACCCAGCGGCTGAGGTTCTGGCGGTCGATGGGACACACAGTCCCCCCGGTTTCCATCGCGCTGACGAAGCTACGGGCGGAGGCGACCCGTCGCGTCCCCACGATGAGTATCTGCCCGAACCTCTCACGTCGTTACAGCGAGAGGAGCTTCGCCGCCGGAACATGGATGCACTCCACACTCCTATTGTCGGAGAAACCCCCGAGGCCCGGGCCTTGGAGGACGTGCGCCTTGCTAACCTGGCCGAGCGCACTCGACTGGAGAATCTCCAGCGAATACTCGATGAGCAAGCGCGCCAGCGGGCCCCCGAGTCCAGTCGACGTCCGCTAGCTCCCGAGTCCAGTCGGCGCCGGCTCTTCTCACCGCCTCAGGTATATCGAACCCCAGTTCAGAATTTGGCCGCTGCAGCCAGTATAGCAGAGTCAATTCAGCCATCCCAGTCAGAGGCAGACAGGGGCTTGTTGCAGATCAGAGCATTGCTCCGGGCGGCAGGAAACCAGAATTCCGCCGTTTCTCAGTCGCGGGATAGGATCCACAGTCAATCCGTTGCAGCAGACACAGTCCAGTCGGCCCATAGCCCGAGATCTCCCCCGAGGCGTGAGGGACGTGATGACCGGCATGATCAGTACAGGAGGAATGAGCAGTATGATCATCGATTCGGTCGAGATGATCGATGTCGAGTGCCAACCCCTCCCCCGAGGAGCGGGTCATATGCGCCTCGACGGCAAGATGACAGACGCCCTCACAGTGTTGGGCAGAGGATTCCAGTCGACCCCAGAGACCCAGTCTTTGATGCGAGGTCTATCCTCGTTCAAGGTTTGGTCGACAGGAACAGGGCTCATCGAGAGGGCCACAACAGAGATGCGCCTGCCAGCAGCAGCAGAGTACGTGTTTCAGGGCCAGAGTGCTTCAGTCGAGCCATCAGGGCCGCAGTGATTCCTCCCAATTTCAGGCTGGCAACTGGAGTTAGCAAGTTCACCGGCGAGTCCAAGCCTGACACCTGGCTCGAAGATTACCGAGTGGCTGTACAGATTGGCGGTGGCAATGATGAAGTGGCCATGAAGCATTTGCCTCTTATGTTGGAGGGCTCAGCCAGAGCGTGGTTGAATCAGTTGGCACCTAGCAGCATTTACACCTGGGAGGACCTCTCCCGAGTGTTTGTCACGACCTTTGAAGGAACATGCAAACGACCTGCAGGCCTCACAGAGTTACGGTCTTGCGTGCAAAAGCCGAATGAAACACTGAGGGATTACATCCAGAGGTGGATCACGCTGCACCACACAGTTGAGAACGTGTCAGACAATCAAGCTGTTTGCGCTTTCAAAGAGGGCGTTAAATACAGAGAGTTGAATCTGAAGTTCGGTCGAACTGGAGAGATGTCTCTGAATCGGATGATGGAGATCTCCACCAAGTACGCTAATGGTGAAGACGAAGACCGACTCCGAAGCGGCAAGCTCAAAGTAGTCGCCCAAGAAACTGGAGGAAACTCCACTCGGAAACAGAAGCGGAAGGCCGAGCCAGCTGCTCCCGAGGAGGCCCTGGCCGTTGCCCAGGGAAACTTCAAGGGGAAACCCAAGGGCACCTGGAAGCCTAAGAAGGTCAAAGATCAAGACGGGAATGATGTTTTGGACTTACCGTGTCACATCCACACCAAGAAAGACGAAGAGGGTAATTTTATTTACCCAAAGCATACCACTCGACAGTGCCGGCTCCTGATCCAGCAGTTCCAGGGCAAGCAGCCCAAAGATAAGGAAAAAGAGCCAGACAGGATTGAAGACAAAGAAGACAGTGACGATGGATACCCCCAGATCAATTCCACCCTGATGATTTTTGCTGATGTTGAGAGCAAGAGTCGACTGAAAGTCATTAACCGTGAGGTGAACATGGTTGCCCCGGCAACACCCAATTACCTAAAGTGGTCGCAGACTGCCATCACATTTGACCAGTCGGATCACCCGACGCACATTGCCACCCCTGGGAGGCAAGCTTTGGTGGTCGACCCAGTTGTCGAAGGCACTCGACTGACCAAAGTTTTGATGGACGGCGGCAGTGGCCTGAACATATTGTACTCTAAGACTTTGAAAGGGATGGGAATTCTGATGTCCAGACTTAGTACCAACAACATGAGCTTCCATGGAGTCATTCCTGGGAAGAAAGCCGAGTCGCTCGGCCAGATTGCTCTTGACGTAGTTTTCGGTGATTCAAAGAATTACCGCAAGGAAAGGTTGACATTCGAAGTCGTGGACTTCCAGAGTACCTATCATGCCATTTTGGGTAGGCCAGCTTACGCACGCTTCATGGCTCGACCATGTTACGTGTATCTCAAACTGAAGATGCCTGGCCCCAAAGGTGTGATCACTGTTACTGGCAGCCGGAAGAAAGCAGAAGAATGCTTTCAGAAAGGCTCAAAGATCGCGGATGCTCAGATGGCAGTAGTCGAGCTGAAAGAGTACCAAAAGACTGCCGATCCGAGTGAATTGCTGCGAGCCAAGAAGCCCGCCTCAAAATCAGCTTTTCAGTCGGCTGGCGAAACAAAGACAGTCCACATTCACCCGACCGACCCCGACGCTGCTCCGACTCACATCTCGACGACACTCGACTCCAAATAGGAAGAAGCGCTCATCCAGCTCCTCCGTGAGAACTGGGATATCTTCGCATGGAAACCCTCTGACATGCCTGGAGTTCCCAGAGAGCTGGCTAAGCACCGTCTACGAGTTGACCCAAAATTCAAGCCTGTGAAGGAACATCTTCGACGGTCCGCCGTCCAGAAGAAGCAAGCCATTGGCGAGGAAGTGGCTTGGCTCTTAGCAGCAGAGTTCATCCATGAGATTTACCATTCCGAGTGGCTCGCCAATGTCGTCATGGTCCCCAAAAAGGACAAGTCGCTCCGCATGTGCATTGACTTCAAGCATATCAATCGGGCCTGCCCGAAAGATCATTTTCCCCTCCCTCGCATCGACCAAATAGTCAACTCGACTGCGGGGTGCGAGAGACTGTCTTTCCTAGACGCCTATTCCGGGTACCATCAGATCCGTCTGTATGGGCCCGACGAGATCAAAACAGCTTTCATCACTCCATTCGGGTGCTTCTGTTACGTCACCATGCCGTTCGGCCTCAAGAACGCCGGAGCCACGTTCATGAGAATGATTCAGAAGTGTTTACTCACTCAAATCAGTCGGAATGTGGAGGCATACATGGACGATATCGTGGTCAAGTCCCGAAAAGGTTCCGACCTGCGGGCTGACCTTGCTGAAACCTTTGCCAATCTCAGGAGGTATGATATCAAGCTCAATCCATCAAAGTGCACATTCGGAGTTCCAGGTGGAAAGTTACTCGGTTTTCTCGTTTCCGAACGAGGGATCGACGCCAATCCTGAGAAAATTGGCACCATACTCCGGATGAAGCGTCCTGTACGCGTGCACGATGTCCAAAAGCTTACAGGCTGCTTGGCCACTTTAAGTCGATTCATTTCTCGTCTCGGTGAAAAGGCGTTGCCTCTTTACCGACCGATGAAGAAGTCTGACAAATTCGAGTGGACTCCAGAAGCTGATGCAGCGTTTGCAGATCTCAAAGCTCTGCTCTCCACCCAGCCGGTGCTTGCTGCCCCAATCAGCAAAGAACCTTTGCTGCTTTACATTGCAGCCACATGACAAGTTGTCAGCACAGTACTTACGGTTGAGCTGGAAGAGGAAGGAAAGGCCTTCAGAGTTCAGCGCCCAGTCTATTACGTGTCTGAAGTTTTGACCCCTTCAAAACAAAGATACCCCCATTACCAGAAGCTTGTATATGGGATTTACATGACCACAAAGAAGGTCGCACATTACTTCTCTGACCACTCCATTACAGTCGTCAGCGACGCCCCACTGTCAGAGATTCTGCACAACAGAGATGCAACTGGTCGAGTGGCCAAGTGGGCAATTGAACTCCTTCCCTTAGATATCAAGTTCGAGGCAAAGAAGGCTATCAAGTCCCAAGCAATCGTAGATTTCGTCGCCGAGTGGATTGAACAGCAACTTCCGACTCAAGTTCACTCGGAGCACTGGACCATGTTCTTCGATGGATCTAAGATGCTTAATGGTTCCGGCGCGGGAGTAGTCTTAGTCTCCCCCCAAGGAGATAAGCTCAGATATGTTCTCCAGATTCACTTTGATTCCTCCAATAATGAAGTAGAGTATGAAGCACTTTTGTATGGGTTGCGCATGGCCATTTCACTCGGCGTCCGTCGCCTCATGGTCTATGGCGATTCGGATTTAGTGGTTAATCAAGTGATGAAGGAGTGGGACGTCAGAAGTCCGGCTATGACCGGTTACTGCAACGCAGTAAGAAAGCTAGAAAAGAAATTTGAGGGGTTGGAGCTTCATCACATTCCCCGACTGAAAAATCAGGCAGCTGATGATCTGGCAAAGATAGGCTCCAAGAGGGAAGCCATTCCCAGCAACGTGTTCCTGGAACACATCCACTCGCCGTCAGTCCAAGAAGATCCCTTCACAGAAGAAACCTCGCAGCCGAAAAGTGCCACAGATCCGACTGGAGTCGAAGTTCCTGTCGTGGTCGACCTAATCATGGAAGTCTTGGCGATCACTCCCGACTAGACGGTACCGTACATCGCGTATATCCTAAGAAAAGAACTCCCGGAGGACGAAGAAGAGGCTCGACAGATCGTCCGTCGATCCAAGGCCTTCACAGTCATAAAAGGATAGTTGTACAGAGAAAGCGCGACTGGAATCGGTCAGAAGTGCATAACACCGGAAGAAGGTCAGATGATCCTTGATGAGATCCACTCGGGGACCTGTGGTCACCATGCGTCCTCTCGGACCATTGTGGCCAAAGGATAGCGAGCGGGATTTTACTGGCCAAGAGCAAATGAGATGGCAAAGGAGATAGTCGACAAGTGTGAGGGGTGTCAGTTCTACTCCAACATGTCACGCAAGCCCGCATCAGCCCTGAAGACCATTCCACTCGTCTGGCCCTTCGCTGTCTGGGGACTGGACATGGTCGGTCCTCTGAGAACAGGCAGGAGCAGTTTCACCCATGTGCTTGTGGCAGTCGACAAGTTTACCAAATGGATCGAAGCTAAACCCATCAAGAACCTTGATGCTTGCACTGCTATTAGTTTCGTCAGAGGACTAACATTCAGATATGGAGTCCCTCACAGCATCATCACTGAGAATGGGTCAAACTTCGATTCAGACTAGTTCAGAGCCTTTTGCGGCTCTCAAGGCACTCGAGGCGACTATGCATCAGTCGCCCATCCCCAGTCGAATGGACAAGCCAAAAGAGCAAATGGTCTGATCCTCAAAGGACTAAAACCTCGACTAATGCGTGATCTCAAGCACGCGGCAGGTGCCTGGGTCAACGAGCTACCGTCAGTTCTGTGGAGATTAAGGACCACCCCTAACCGGTCGACTGGAAGAACCCCATTCTTTCTTGTTTATGGAGCCGAAGCTGTTCTGCCAAGTGATCTCCTTCACAACGCTCCCGGAGTCGAACTTTACACCGAAGATGAAGCAGAACAGGTTCGGCAAGATGCGGTAGACCTCCTGGAAGAAGAAAGAGAGATGGACATGATCAGATCGACCATTTATCAGCAAGACTTGTGTCGATTCCATGCCCGGCATGTGAAGAGTCGAGCCTGCCAAGAAGGAGATTTGGTCCTCCGAGTGGATCAACAGAAACCACACAAGCTTGCTCCTACTTGGGAAGGCCCCTTCATCATCACCAGAGTCCTCCACAATGGAGCGTATCACCTCTACAATGTTGATCGCCAGATCGACGAGCCGCGAGCTTGGAACGCGGAGCTGCTCCGCCACTTTTACACTTAAGTTCCTTCCTATAAAGATGTAATAAGGGAAACTTCCGCAGTTCATTTTTATCAAAGTCAAGAGTGTTCCAATGATTGCTGTCAGTTTTGTTTACATACGAAAACCCCCAGTGGGTGACTTAGCCGCGAATCCGTTTCACTAAGTTCAAAAACAAAATCCTACCGAGTGGAGAGCAAACCTCCCACTCGGGGGCTTAGCTGCAGTCCAGCACTCGCCTAAGTTCTCCTACGAAGAGACTTAGCTGCAGTCAGCACTCGCCTAAGTTTGAAAAATCCTACCGAGTGGAGAGCAAACCTCCCACTCGGGGGCTTAGCTGTAGTCCAGCACTCGCTTAAGTTCTCCCACGAAGAGACTTAGCTGCAGTCAGCACTCGCCTAAGTTTGAAAAATCCTACCGAGTGGAGAGCAAACCTCCCACTCGGGGCTTAGCTGCAGTCCAG
>NC_041388.1:532097894-532098144 GCF_002162155.2 Triticum dicoccoides
GAAAAATCCTACCGAGTGGAGAGCAAACCTCCCACTCGGGGGCTTAGCTGCAGTCCAGCACTCGCCTAAGTTCTCCCACGAAGAGACTTAGCTGCAGTCAGCACTCGCCTAAGTTTGAAAAATCCTACCGAGTGGAGAGCAAACCTCCCACTCGGGGGCTTAGCTGCAGTCCAGCACTCGCCTAAGTTCTCCTACGAAGAGACTTAGCTGCAGTCAGCACTCGCCTAAGTTTGAAAAATCCTACCGAGTG
>NC_041388.1:532098691-532113951 GCF_002162155.2 Triticum dicoccoides
GTCAGCACTTGCCTAAGTTTGAAAAATCCTACCGAGTGGAGAGCAAACCTCCCACTCGGGGGCTTAGCTGCAGTCCAGCACTCGCCTAAGTTCTCCTACGAAGAGACTTAGCTACAGTCAGCACTCGCCTAAGTTTGAAAAATCCTACAGAGTGGAGAGCAAACCTCCCACTCGGGGGCTTAGCTGCAGTCCAGCACTCGCCTAAGTTCTCCTACGAAGAGACTTAGTTGCAGCAGCACTCGCCTAAGTTTGAAATCCTATCGAGCGAGAGCAAACCTCCCGCTCGGAGGCTTAGCTGCAGCCCAGCGCTCGCCTAAGTATGAAACACATCTCATTTCCCAAGGACGACGAGGGGCAGGTCGACTGCCACCTCCTCCTGGAGAGCTTCGCCACAAATACAATGTGCGCTCGGTCCCACTCTGCAGTAACAGGGTGTAGATCGACTACTACCTTCTCCTTCGGAGCTGCACCTCAGACACAAAGTTATTTTGAGTGAAGACCAAATTCCACTCGACAGGTCATCCACAAAGAGATTCAATGACAAATCAAGTTCAAATAAAGCCTAAAAGGTCCCAGAGGCCTCAGATCAAAGTACTCGAGCCCCCGGCTCGGCAGAGTTTAACGGATTACAAAATACACTCGGCATTCCGAGGCAAGTTTTTTCATTCCTCGGGAGGAGGAGGACTGGCAGGGGCGACAAACTCATCCAAGTCGATCCCGTCTGCGATACGGGTAGCAGCAGCAATAAATGTCTCCATGAAGTCCTGGAAGTTGTGCTTCCTCGTGTTGGCGACTTGGATGGCGGCCAGCTTCTCCTCCCGCACCTCCTTGCAATGGACGCGGACTAGAGACAGAGCCACGTCAGTGCCACACCGAGCTGAAGACTTCTTCCACTCCTGCACTCGGTTAGGGATTCCGTTGAGTCGAGTCATCAGAGACTCGAGATCATTCTGGAGCGTAGACTCTGGCCAAAGCGTCGGGTCAATCCGCGTCATGGCAACCTTCAGTCGAGCCAAGTAATCCACGACGCTGTCAACACGAGATTCCAGTCGGAGCAGGTTCATGGCAGCTTCATCTTTCACCAGAGAGTTGATTGGATCCAAACCTGTTTCGATCCGCCCAGTCTCCTCTTCAAAGTTCTGGCAAAGTTCTGCATACACGACCCAAGGATAAGTCAAATTTCGTAAAACTGAGTCGACAAAAAAAACAGTCGGAACTGAATGTGCACCTTCGAGCTTGATGTACAACTTCTTGGCAAAACTCCTCAAGTAGCCCTCCAGGTCGTCCCTCCTACGAGCGATGCCTTCCATCTTCTCGCCCAAGAGGAGGTTCTCCTTCTTCCAATTTGCAGTCAACCTGTTGGCTTCATTCAGAGTGGTCTGCAACCTGGTATTCTCTTTTTCCAATTGGTCGACCGAAGCCAGCTTCTGTGTGGCCAGAGCAGTCTTGTCATCAGCCTCCTTACGGGCAGCAGCCAAGTCCTGATCCTTCTTCGCCAAAGCTTCTTTTAGTTTTTCTGCAAAAAAATGATGATTGAGTCGGAGAAAGCGAAAAGATACTCAAGCCTAAAAACTAACCAGTCGACAAAGGCGTCTTACCTGCGGCGCCGTCTCTGACCTTCTGCAGCTCTGTCCTGGCCAGCTCCAGATCAAGGTTCATTTGAATTTGCTGCTTCTCCAAGTCAGCCAAGCGGGTTCCAAGATCACAAGATCTCTGAAGTCAAAGGGGAGGAGTTACAATTTCAGTAAAAAAAAGCAACAAAGGCAATAAATACTAAGACTATGGTCGACTGCCAGCAGTCCACCATAGTCTCGGGGACTACACCCAGTGGGTGCACTTAGCGTGCCCCCACCGGTTCCTATCCCACCCGACCGACCCCTGAAGTCGAGTCCAAGACAAGTTGCTTCCGAGCAGCTAAGAGACAATAATGGAGTTTCTAAGACTACAGCCGAAGCGAAACATTCGACAGTAGCCTCGGGGACTACACCCAGTGGGTGCACTCAGTGTGCCCCCATAGTAAAAAAAAAAGAGAAAGACATCGACTGCCCGCAGTCGACAGGATACCGTTCCATTCGACATGACCCGATCAGACAGAGCGAAGAAACTCAACTACAACGACTCAATTTAAAGACTACAGTCGACTGCCAGCAGTCCACCGTAGTCTCGGGGACTACACCCAGTGGGTGCACTTAACGTGCCCCCACTCGTCCAAGAATTGGCAAACACACCCACTGGGTGTACAAACTTAAAGATCTTCGGAAAAGAGATTCGTCAAAGGACATATCGAAACAGACCAAGTGTTGAAGTCGACTGACCTGGACATTGCTCTGAAGAGCCGAGCTTGCGTCATAAGCCGCCTGGCAAGCCTCCCGAGCCACTTTAACCTGTTCCATCATGATTCCAGCCTGGCGTACAGCCTCCTTCGCAGCAGCCGCTTGGTCCTCAGGTACGGGGTACGCAGCAAAAAGCGAAGACGGATCCGCAGTCGATGCTGAAGGCCGCACACTCGTCAGAGGAACAACGAAAGTCACGGAAGCCCGAGTGGGTTCGCCATCGTCCTGAACTACGGCCTCAGGCGTCGGAGTGGATTACGGAGTCTTGCCAGCCAACGCCTTCTTCTTCCTCTTCACCCTCAGTGGTTCATTGTCGTCGTCGTCCGGGAGGTCAATAACATGAGGAGGAGCTGCAAGGAAAACATTCAATCGACCAGAGTCGCAATAAAGTTTCAGTCGACTCGAAAGCAGGACATCAGTGATCGTACCAGGGTTGGAGGTGACAGCGTCCTCCATCTCTTGGTCGTCGTTCCTGGCGAAGACCTCAGAAGTTGCACCACTGCAAATCTCGAAAGTTAGTCAGTTGGCCCAGTGAATCGACCAAGGATCCGTCCACAGTCGACAAAGGAAAGCAAGTGTTACTGTTACCCGGAAATGGTGGGAACAGCTATCTTCATCTTGGGCAAGGCCTTGGGCGGCTTGGATGGCGTCGCTCGTGGGTGCTTGGGAGCCTTCCCGGTCGGCGGAGGAGAAGAAGTCCGAGGGCGTTTCGACGACTGCCCAACAGGAGCAGTCGCCTTGCCACGTTCCTGCGCTGGATCGTGGGTGAGCTTGGATCGCCCCTCCGGGCGGGAGGGTTCAGCCTCCTCCTCCTCTTCGCTGGAGAAGATGTCGTCGCCTTCCTCACCCTCACCGTCGGACTCCCACTCGCCCTGGTCGTCCCCGCTCTCGCCTCCGCTCCCCTCACCTTCCTCAGTCGACCCTTGTGCCCCATTGGGCGTCGAGTACATCTCAGTGGTCGCCTGGAAGGCAACAGACAGGATGAAACTCAATCGACTTACCCAAAGAAGACCAATACAGAAGGCCAGATATCCGACACAAAGACATACCTGATCCACTTCATATGAGTTGTCGAGTGGAATTACCTTCTGGCTCCTCGGGGGTTGTCTTTGTTCCTCGTGATGCTTGACAGCCACCCCTCCAGCATCTCGTCGGTGACCTCCTCCGGGTGGATCCGAGTGGTGTCGTCAAGGCCAGAATACAGCCACATCGGGTGGTCTCGCGCCTGGAGCGGTTGGATGCGCCTCTGGAGAAAGACCTCTAACAGGTCCATCCCAGTCACCCCCTCACGGACAAGCTCAACCACTCGACCCGCCAATACCTTGACTTGGGCCTTTTCCTCCGGCGTGACTTTCAGAGAGACAGGCTTCTTGGCTCGGTCGAGGGAAAAAGGAGGAAGACCAGTCGACTGTCCGGGGGTCGCCTGGTCCTGGCAGTAGAACCAGGTCGACTGCCAGCCGCGGACCGACTCCGGGAAAGTGATAGAGGGGAAACAGCTCTTCCCCCTTGTCTGGATCGCCAGGCCCCCGCACAGCTGGATCACTTGCGTCTTCTCATCACTCGACTTGGCCTTTTTAACCGACTGAGAGCGGCAAGTAAAAATATGCTTGAAAAGCCCCCAATGCGGACGGCAACCCAGGAAGGCCTCGCACATGGAAATGAACGCGACAAGATAGACTATGGAGTTGGGGGTAAAGTGATGGAGCTGCGCTCCGAAGAAATTCAAGAAGCTCCGGAAGAATGGATGGGGAGGCAGAGAAAACCCTCGGTCGATGTGGGTGGCGAGGAGCACGCACTCACCGTCGCGGGGTTGAGGTTCGATCTCCCTCCCGGGAGACGCGCAGCCTCGTGGGGAATGGCTCCTCCCTCGACCATGTCATCAAGATCTTCCTGCCGGAGCACCGATGGCATCCAGTTGCCCTGAATCCAATCCTTGGGCAGGGCGGTCCGGGAGGAGATCTGCCTCGTGCAGACCTCTTTCCTTTCCCCGCCGCCGCCACCTTCTTCGCGCGCTCCAAAGCAGTGGTCTTGCCCTTCACCATCATCGTCGGCGAGGTCTCACATGGGCTAACAGCGCTAGGGTATGGCCGAAGGTCACGGGAGGGCTGGCGAAGGGAGAGAGGAGGAAGGAAGAAGAAGAGGAGCGCACGGCTTGGAAACCCCAAGCCGGCAACTTATAAGGGGCCGCTCCCGAGTGGCTGACTGGTAGGCCCAGGCAGTCCAGTCAAATCCCGCAGCAGACGCGCGCGCAGTACGTGGCGAAAAAGGCGACGCGAGGATCGAGGAGTTTCCGCTTTATCACTTCCGATTACTGCGGCTGCTCCCGTCCCGCGCGCTTCCCAAAATCCGAATCTCGTGAGATCCGCGGGCCGCAGAACCACTTGCCAAAAACAGAGTAACCCGCTCGCACCAACACTCGGCATGTCACAAGCAAAGATATTCACTCGACGAAGGGCCTGGAATGGATCAAGGCGACTGAAAGAGGTTGATGACGTCATCCGTGACAACTGACCCTAAACGAGGCACTCATACAGCCCCAAAGAACCAGTCAGAAAGGATCCCCAACTCTTTTCCCACTCTAACCTCGATCCATTCGGGGGCTAATGATGAAGCTATGTACCTAGGGTAGGGGCACGGACCCGTCCAAAGAGCCCTACCCATGGACATCCCTAGAAGAAATCACCTATCAATCGACTTGAAGGTACTCCACTCGACAGGTTCAAGACACTCGACCGAGAAGCTACCACTCGACCAAGAAGCTACCACTCGACTGCGAGGAGACGTACAGTCATTCCGTAGGCAAACGGTCAGCTGTTAAGTAGTCTTCATGGTCATTATAGCACTTTATTAGAGGCGTTACCAGTAACGCCCAATCTTAAATGTACCTTAAAACCCTGCATTACTAAGGGCAGGAGGGGGCCGGCGAACTCTATATAAGCCACCCCCCTCCTCAGTATGGAGGGTTCGCACCCCTGTAATCCATACACGCATAATCCAGTCGACCGCCTCCAGGCTCCAAGACGTAGGGCTATTACTTCCTCTGAGAAGGGCCTGAACTCGTAAACCTCGCGTGTAACAACTTCCCAATAGCTAGGATCTAGCCTCTCCATACTCACCCCCCTACATCACTGTCAGAGTCAGAACCACGACAGCCGGCACCGAGTACGATCCGTGCTCAGGACGGGCCACCTTCACCTGAGGATATCTCGAGGAGGGTGCATGTGGCGGGTAGGCTGATGCTACCGAGAAATATGCTCGATGCTGCAACCGGTGCTATGCGGAGTCTGCATGACAGTGTTCTTTCTTTGGAGAAGCGGCATCTCAGAGAGAAGGATGTGGCATACCCGGTTTTCGCGGCCAAGGTGCCAGAGGGCAAGGGCTTTGTGGATAACTCCATCGGGGGTACGATCGTCATGCGGTTTGATGACATCCACGCTATGTTGAACCTTCATCCGCTGCACTACACCTTCGTTCGGCTATTTTCGCTGAGTATGGAGATGCGGATCATTCGCGACAAGACCCCGGACATCGTGATAGTCGACCCCTTCTACATGCGTGCCAAGATCTTGGGCAACGCTGGGGACCGGCAAGTCGCGAGTTCTTACCTCGAAGGCGTCATTCTGGCAAACCAAGATAAGGATAACTTCCTCGTGCCTTACTTTCCCGAGTAAGTCCTCCCCTCAACCGCCCCGTAACATATGAATTCTTAGATTTTGATCGTTTTTCTTTTAACATTCCGTGTTTTCTGCAGTGACACACATTGCACGCTCATCCTCCTAAGCCCCAAATATTCCATGGCCACGTATTTCGACCCGGACCGTCAGTCGAACATAGACTACACAAATGTCCAGAAGGTTCTTGATGATGTTCTCCCCGGCTACGTCAAATCTGGAGGCACCTTCACCAGGCCTATTCGTAAGTACGGCAAGCACGTGTTCTCCCACAATACAACGTTCTGCTGCGTCAAGCAGCCGCCTGGCGGTCAGAAGGGTGCCTACTACGCCATCCATCACATGCGGGCGATCGTACGGGACCATCATCAACTTCTGCTACCGAGTAGACTCAAAGATTGGGCCGCGAGCGTGTCGGCAATCCAGGACGCGGACATCAAATAAGAATTCTTTCGCATCCAGTCGGAGTTTGCAGAAATCATCCATCAAGATGTCCTTCGTACCTCGGGGCAGTTCTACCTCAGAAATCAACCGTCCAACAGTGACATCGACACAATCCTACAAATGCAGGCTGACAACGCCCGTTGTTTCATGACTCCCATGATAGACGGCGGCTTCATCCACGCTCCGGTCCCTTGAGTCGAGTCGAAAGCAGTGATGCTGTGTCTAGTTCTGAAACATCGATTGGCTCATGTTGTAATTAAACTTTAATGAACTTGTAGTATGTCTCTTTGGTTTCGAGAGTCGTTCAACTTAGATGTAATCGATGCTATTAATGTCTTGCTTTTCTCTTCCGATCGTTCTGTTGCATACTTATATATTGCTTATGTATTGTCTGTGAATTGGTACTAACGTTTCGTCTGGCTACTGCATAGCGATGCCGTGGTATGTTGTGTACAAGGGTAAGGTTCCCGGAGTCTATGACGACTGGGAGGAGTGTCGGAGACAGGTTCACCGATTCAGCGGTAACAGTTACAAAGGGTACACCACTAGGGCCAAGGCCGAATCTAGATACGCCCGCTATCTAGCGGGAGAGGGGAGGGAGCGTTGGAGGAACCGGATGAAGACGAGTTTCATCGTGATGATGCTCATCGTGATGACCGCAGCTCTCTTCTATGTGATGGTAGTTTAGATGATCGATATCGACTTGTAATGTGAAGACAAACTCGCGGTCTCGAGACTTGTAATATAATGTTCTATCTTTGTTTGGTCTTTTCAATTCGGAGACTAATATGATGAATTATATTCGGAGACTAAAATGATGAATTGTATTCAGAGACTAATCTTCTATTGTATTCGATGAATCTGTTGTTGATGTGTGCTATCTATATTTTGTCCAATTATATATTTTGTAACCTGTGCAAAAAACAAAAAATAAAAAAAATAAAAAAACCTAATATTCATACTAATGGCGCATCACATCATAGTGCGCAATTAGTATGCCAAAGGATACTAATGGCGCATCATTAAACAGTGCGCCATTAGTATGCCGAAGTTACTAATGGCGCATCCTGTTGTCGTGCGCCATTAGTATGCCAAAGCACCTGGGTATACATGGCCCCCTGGGAGGCATACTAATGGCGCACTGTTGTATATACTAATGGCGCATCTGAGGTGCGCCATTAGTATACCAGATACTAATGGCACACCAGTGGTGCGCCATTAGTAAAATATACTAATGGCGTGCTACTAATGGCGCACCACTAATGCGCCATTAATGGCCAAATTAGGTGCGCCATTAGTAGGCCTTTTCCTAGTAGTGTGATTCTGATTGGTGCTCTTAGCGGGAGCCATCCTGAAGAGGTTGACCACCGTTAGCACATTGACAGATAAAATGAAGCTGAATCCAACGCAATGAAAATTGCAACATAAAGTCTTCACATCCGAACAAAATGAACGAATGCATTCCTCTTGAAATGGTCACATATCCATAAATTGAGAAGCCACTTAGAATTTAGGTAGAGAAATAAATCAGCAAGGTACGGATCAAGAACGAATACTCAGTAAGAAATCCCAATCTCAAACCAAATATCCGTGGAAGAAGAACTAGAGCTACAAGAATTCCCACCTATGAAACTCCCGAGCCTTTCCGGTTATGCAATCAGGTGTTGGGGATACAGGGGAAGCATAATATCTCACCCAAATCTAGAAATCTTACATCCAGCTGTATCCATCCTTCAACAAATAATCGAGAAAAACTTCAGAAACCATCTACCTCAACCTTCGAAAAGCATCCGTTATACAAGTTATGGCGATACTCCCGAACTCCCGCCCCAGTACTGGGTGGCGTCGAGGTTATCTCACCAAGGAACTGCATAAAAGAGATTTTCGATGTCGGCGTACTAAACTCAGGTATTCCAAAACTGCAGTGATAAAATTATGACGACGACACCTCGGAGCTCAACTCCCCGGGACACTGCCACAAAACCCCTGACAGGAGGCACCAAGACAATGTTCTCGTCACAAAACCATCGAAACGATTCCAAGATACCCGCGTGATCCTAAAAAAAGTTAGTGAAATTTGAGAAGAGAAGAGTCAAAACTCTACATCAGGATGCCTTACCAGAGCGATGAGGAGACTGGGAAGTAAAAAAGAATTCCTAAACTCTCTGATATATAATTCCTAAATGACTCAAAACATTTTTCTAGACACAACTCGGCTGCTAAAAACGATCAATCAGTGGGGGCTCCTAATGGTCGGGGAAGGCTCTGATACCAACTTGTAACGCCCTCGATGCGGTTATAGCTCCCATGTGTCGAGGCACGACTTAGAGGCATAACCGCATTGAAAGCAATGTCGGAAGTTAGGCAATCTTCACAACATCCCATGTAATATAGATAATAAAAGGGGAGATACATAGTTGGCTTACACTCGCCACGTCAATTAAGTACATAAATAGCATTATAACATTCAAACACTCATGGCCCGACTACGGCGCCAAAATAAAAGATAACCCAACATGCGACACGGTCCCGATCACCCCAACTGGGCACCACTATTGATCATCAGGGAAAGACATGTAGTATCGTTGAGAGTCCTCGTCGAACTCCCACTTGAGCTCAAGCGCGTCATCTGGAATGGAGTCATCAGGCCCTGCATCTGGTTTGGAAGTAATCTGTGAGCCACAGGGACTCAGCAATCTCGCACCCTCGCGATCAAGACTATTTAAGCTTAAAGGTAAGGCAAGGTAATTATGTGGAGCTGCAGCAAGCGACTAGCATATATGGTGGCTATCCTGTTCGCAAAAGAGAGCGAGAAGAGAGGGCAAAGCGCGAACAAGAAACTAGAGAACAATCTGCGCAAGCATTACTCCGACATCGTGTTCACTTCCCGGACTCCACCGAGAAGAGACCATCACGGTAACTCACACTGTTGATTCATTTTAAATATGTTAAAGTTCAAGTTATCTACAACCGGACATTAACAAATTCCCATCTGCCCATAACCGCGGGCACGGCTTTCGAAAGTTCAAATCCCTGCAGGGGAGTCCCAACTTAGCCCATGACAAGCTCTCACGGTCAACGAAGGAATAGACCTTCTCCCGAGACATTCCGATCAGACTCGGTATCCCGGTTCTACAAGACACTTCGACAAGTTAAAACAAATCCAGCAACACCGCCCGAATGTGCCGACAAATCCCGATAGGAGCTGCACATATCTCTTTCTCAGGGCACACTCAGATTGTCTAAACTTCCGGTAGGCTAGCCTAGAGTTGCCCCTGGTAGCCACCGGCGGCTGACGAGTTGGACCAACACTCAGAGGAGCGCTGGCCCGGGGGGTTTAAATAAGATGACCCTCGGGCTCCGGAAACCCAAGGGAAAAATAGGCTAGGTGGAAAATGGTAAAACCAAGGTTGGGCATTGCTGAAAAATCTTTAATCAAGGCGAACTATCAAGGGGTTCCCATTATCACCCAACCGCGTAATGAACACAAAAATCCGGGAACATAACACCGATATGACGGAAACTAGGGCGGCAAGAGTGGAACAAAACACTAGGCGAGAGGCCGAGCCTTCCACCCTTTACCAAGTATATAGATGCATTAAAGATAACATGGCAATATAATGATATCCCAACAAGTAAATTAATGTTCCAACAAGGAACGGTCTCCAATCTTCACCTGCAACTAGCAACACTATAAGAGGGGCTGAGCAAAGTGGTAACATAGCCAATCAACGGTTTGCTAGGACATGGTGGGTTAGAGGTTTGACATGGCAATTTGGGAGGCATGATAAGCAGGTGGTAGGCATCATAGCATAGGCATAGCAAAAGAGCGAGCATCTAGCAAAGCAAAGATAGTAGTGATTTTGAGGGTATGATCATCTTGCCTGCAAAGTTCTTAGAGTTGACTGGATCCTCGAAAGCAAACTCAACGGGCTCTTCGTTAGCGAACTCGTCTCCCGGCTCTACACAAACAAGACAAACAAGCAACAAGGACACAATCAACCCCGTGCAAAGCTCAAACAATATGATGCAAGGATGGTATGCTATGCGGGATGCGATGCGGGATACATATGCAAGATTTGGCAAGGTATGAATGAACCTGGACTAAACTTGGAAATCCAAGTGTGCCACTGGAAAGATGAGATGAAATCGCTTGAAAACGATATAAAGAACGCCGGAATCGGAGTTACGGTTTGGAAATGGCAAGCAATTCAAATATGACCACGTTCTGCGATTTACAGCAAGTAGCCAACTAGATGCAACAAGATGAACATTCCACAGCACTCAAACATGGCATCAAAATATATGGCAGGGATCCATTCATGAAGCTAAACAAAAGTCTAGCACTGAGCTACATCCAATTCATCCATTAACAGGTTCAAGCAAGCATGGAAAAAATGCATTTGGTAAACAGATCTCAGACTTAGTGAAATTAACACTTGTCTGGAATTTCAGAACAGATAGCACTCTTCGGAGCATGAAAACAATATGCTACAGGACCTGAACATGGCAAAGTAAAGCATGCATGGAGCTACTCAAAGAGCTTAACAAAAGTCCCTTAGTGACCTTGAGCCAAAAGGGATCAGAAAATACATTTGCAAGCATATGAACATGGCAAAAACATAATCAGTTCTCAGACTTAGTGAAAACTGGAGCATGCTGAAACAGATATCAAGTAGGCATGTTTACGAGCTCGATGCACTCACTACAGAGCAAGTCATGACAATCTAAACATGCACCCATCAAGAATACACAAAATATAAGCTAGACATGGCAAGAACAATAACATAGCATGCACGGATCAATTACAACATCCTCGGCAAAATCACTAACAAGTAGACAATCTGTCCAGATTCACGAAATGACAAAAGTAGAGCTCGATTGACTCAAGCTAGGGTGCTCCATAATTGCAAACAAAGACATGGATGGATAGATCACTACAAGATTAACAAAACATCCTTACTGATCATCCTCAAAAGAGGCACGGATCACTAGGAAACAACATGAACATAAGGCCATATGAGATAAACAGGTCAATGACTTAGTGGAAATGCTAAGTCCCTGAAATCAGCATTAACGAATGCACCACTTAGCAAGCTTGTGCTCGTCACCACACACATCACAAAAATACATGGGTTGCACCTCTGGATAGATGGCAAAACATATAACAAAACTCATGTAGAGCACCTGGGCATATCATGCACACAATAATCATGACAAAAATGACAAATATCTAATTGGAGCAGCAGATCTGACAATTATCTCAAATAGCACTCTTCTAACAGCATTTCGGGCATCAAGATGAACTCAAAAGAAAATGATGCAATGAGATGAAATGATCTACTCTCTGAGATGAACATTTTGATATTCTATATGCCCAAAACGGAGTTACGGATGAGGAGTTATGATGCGATGAACAGAAGCAAATAATTAGGGTTTCAGGGCAAAAGTCAACCCAAACAGGATCTCAGATCCAGATCCGAACAGCACACGGATCGAGGTTGGCCGGAGCTTCGCCGGAGTTCCTGTACGCCGGTGGACGAGGTGGCCGGAGTTTGTGTTTGCGGTGGCCGGCCGGAGGAGGGCGAGGACGGAGAGGAGGCGGACGGCGTGGTGGCCGCGAGGTGCGGCGGCCCGGGCGGCGCTCGCCGGTGGCTGGGACGGCGCTCGCCGGCGGCCGGGGCGGCGCTCGCCGGGCGCGGGGACGATGGGCGCGGGGCGCGCGGGGAGCCGCGGGCCGGGGAGGGCCTCCCGCGGGCTCACCGGGCCGGCGGTGGAGGAAGGCGGCGGTGACACGTGGTGCGGCGTGGTTGGTCGGTGGCGGCGGCGGACAACGTCCGGCTCCGTCCGGACGTGTCCGGCGATGGCGGAGGAGATTTTTTTTAGGGTTAGAAGGAGGGGATCCGAGATTTGGAATGGGGGAGGTATATATAGGCATAGAGGGAGCTAGGAGGCTCGAAATGGAGTGCGGTTTTCGGCCACGCGATCGTGATCGAACGCTCTAGATGATGGAGAGGCTTTTGGTGGGTTTTGGGCCAAATTGGAGGGGTGTTGGGCTGCAACACACACGAGGCCTTTTCGGTCCCTCGGTTAACCGTTGGAGCATCAAATGAAGTCCAAATGGTATGAAACTTGACAGGAGGTCTACGGGTAGTAAACCAAGGCCGCTTGGCAAGTTTCGGTCCAATTCGGAAATGTTTAATCCCCACACACGAAAGAAAGGTAGAAATGACCACCGGAGTTGAACGGAGCGCCGGAATGCAAAACGGACAACGGGGAAAATGCTCGAATGCATGAGATGAATACGTATGTAAATGCAATGCACATGATGACATGATATGAGATGCATGACAACGACAACAACACACGGAGACAAAAACCCGAACCCGAGAAAATAAAAATAACTTAAGGCCGGAAACGGCAAGAGTTGGAGTACATATTGGGTAAATTACATCCGGGGTGTTACAGTCCCAAGCTGTGTGTCTGAGGATCAAGGGTAACAAGGGACGATGGGGGCACGATGTTTACCCAGGTTCGGGCCCTCTTTAAGGAGGTAAAACCCTACGCCCTGCTTGATTATATTTGACGAGTATAGTGGTTACAAGAGTTGATCTACCTCGAGATCGTAATGGCTAAACCCTAGCTGTCTAGCCTATGATTGTTCTGATAGCCTGTACGGACTAACCCCTCCGGTTTATATACACACCAGAGGGGCCTAGGGTTGTACAGAGTCGGTTTGCAAAGGAAAGAAAGAATACACCCAGACACCAAACTTGCCATCCACGCATATGGGAGTCCTATCCGGACACAGGGGATAGTATTTTGCTTTATCTTCACGGCCCATATTGAATAATCCGGACACCCGAGGACCCCCTAATTCAGGACTCCCTCAGTCAGTCCTTGGGAAAATATAGTGCAACCTACTTTTTTGGCCATCGGATGTTCATAAGATGAATGTTGTGAGTCTTCTACCTCATCCTCTCTCCTCCTGACCCGCCCATGACCACCGGCCAATCTGCCTACTGCCTCCACCCGCAGCAAGCGACTCTCCCGCGTCCGCCTCACCTCCCAGCCCTCATCTCACCATTGCCCATCGTCATGATGCCGCCACTCCTAACCGCACCTCTAAACCTCCACGGCCATCAAATACCTCCAATAGCCAGCGCACCCCCACCACATCAGTCAACCCTCTTCCAAACCTCCAACTGCAATGTCACAACTCGTTGTCACTTGGAGCGTAATCTTGTCTTCGGCCTTGGAGCTCCGCCAAGGTCTCCTTCTTCCTTCCAACACAAAATTGACTTACATCAAAAATAAATTTAGGCGGCTTATATATAGCTCGCATGACTCATGCTCATATCGCCCAGTGGTCGTTGGAAACATGGTGTATCAGTCGGTAATCCGCGTCTGAGCCAAGGCTCATCTACACCAAATGAACAGTAAATTCAAAAAATAGTAAAAATAATCTTTTTAAAAAATGGCATCAAAGATGCTCATGTGCGTAAATAGGGTGCAAATTTTGATGGTGTCTGGACATTCAACAAGCTCTAGGAAGAAAAGCAAAATTTGGTCCAAACAATGTTCTTCGATGCCAATTTTTGCATGAATATCGCACCTTCAAGCATCTTTGATACTAAGAAATTTCAGTTTTTTTATTTGTTTTGCTATTATTTGAATTTACTGTTTGGGCACCGAATTGCCACACTCGTGTATCAGTAGCCTAGTCTTATTTGGAAAAGGTGGTTAGTGTTTTAAGCAACTCAAGTCAAAATGAAGGGAAAAGGTTTTGCTTGATTCTGTGATGTTTGGAGTGAAATCCACGTATCCATCCGAACTGCTACGTGTTAACACTGACCCCTTTTATCCCCACTGAATTGATCCAGCCAGGCATGTTTTTTTCACTCCTAAGCAACGAGGAATTGCGTGTTCCTAAGAGGCACTGAACTGGCAGTAGTGCAAGGATGTCCCTATCATATCCGTGCACTTGTAAAAGTAACATAAGCCCCCTCTTATCTTAGACTAAGTCCAGAAAAATTACTCTGGTTGATATGTTGGAGCTGGTAGGTAATCCTTTTCAATCTGTTGTCAACTTGTCATGCAAGTGACAACCCTGTCTCTCCCTGATAAGAGCTATCTCTCTCACGCACAGTCACCTGGTGTTTTTATTTATTTCCTACGCTGTCGCGCATACGTACGTGCCTTACACTCGTCAGCATTATAATTACACACGTGTGACCAGACCGAATCGTGTTATCCACCTTTCTGGGCTAGCTTGAGATTTTAGGGAACTGGTTTCTGGATGAATGGCGGTATGCTACCAAAAAGTACAAAGCTAGAGACGTTGAGGTTGTCAATGTTTGCTGGATTTAATACAAACGTGAATTAATATATACATCTTCTTTGGAACTAATATAAACATGACGAGCTTATGAAATACTATTATCTTTCTGTAAGAGCATCTACAATTGGGCTCCCTAACCCCACCCCCCTTGTGTATACCTGAGCGGACCGCCCGGCACTGACTGGTAAAAAAAAACTTGACTGGACAGGTTCCTCGTACCGGCCCTACACGCCCAGGCTATCCGGCACCTCTCATGTCCAGCCCAAAGTTGGGGCGGATATGTGGAGGGCCGGGCAGCCCGGGCGCGTCCGCCATGTCGGATTGACCACGGGGGCCCACACGGAAACACGCACAAACCCTTCGGTCTGATGGGTGTCTCCTCCTATTAGTGATGAGGGCGATGAGGACGCATTCATGGCACCGTTCTGGTGCACCGCCCGAGGGTCCTAGTTCGGCTATTTAAGCGGGGCG
>NC_041388.1:532114188-532141920 GCF_002162155.2 Triticum dicoccoides
CCTTCGCATCATCACCTTCCAATCCGCTCATCTCCGCTGGTTTCTCCGCCATGGCCCGATAGAGAATCACGAGATACCTCATGCTAACACCGGAGCGGCGGCCCGAGCTCCTTGCGTAGATCTAGACTATGCATGAAGCCCGGATCGCAGCAGGCCTACCTTCGGCCTCGCTGAAGCCGGAGGAGGAACATCAAGAGCAGGAGCAGAATGCGGCCATGGAGGACGTGGAGCTGGAGGAGAAGGAAGAGAACGCAAGCGAGGCGGATCCGGTGCCTCCGGCTACAGACTTTGCCATGGCCGACACACTGACGGAGTTCGAGGTGGCCCAAGCGAAGGAGGCGACGGAGTAGCAGGCCACCCTCGACTCCATCAAGTCGAAAGTGGAGGTGGAGGCCTCCACCTCCTCTGTTAGGAGGACGCGGAGCTCGACAAGATCTTTGCTAAGCTGTTCAACAACGAGGAGCCAAAGGTGTAGGAGGCAACCATCCAACATGAGGTAGTGCCGGACGGTCGTTGTCTACATCTTCGACGATGAGTGGGAGTAGGCTAGATTTATCTATGTACTGCTCTCTCCGTTTGAAAATACTTGTCGGAGAAATAGATCTATCTTGAAATAGTTTAGTTTTAGATACATACATTTTCATTCATTTTCGCGACAAGCAATTCCGAACGAAGAAAGTATGTAGGCTCTGTCTGTTTGAGCTTTTGCTTCTACTTTTATATATTTCTCATTGTGATAAACAGCCATAAAAACTGATAAATAGGTGTTTTTGAAGCTTTTATGGCTTTTGACTCCAAAAGCCATAAAAGCTTCAAAACCATCTATTTAGGAGCTTTTGTGGGTTTTTTTTACCAAAGTGGAAAACCTGTAAAAACAAAAGCAAAAGCCCAAACAAACAAGGCGTAGTAGTACATAGCTTTTGTGTGTTGCATGGCGTGGTATGGATTTAAGGACTGAAGTTTGAGGTACGTGGATGGATGCAAGAGAAAATTTAAGAGATGACCGGGTCATCATCGCGAATGCACCCAGACGCGTCTGTATAGGGAGCTAAATTTGCCGTATGCGGTTGTAAATGCTTAACGTTGAGCTTGAATTTCGGTGCACTGAGTGACGCATCAATTGAGCTTACTCCAAGTGTACGGATAAGACTGTTTTGCTTGTACAACAACCATGATCTTTCTAAATAAAAATGGACAATCATGATCGGTCTCATTGCTAAACAAATACTACAGCATATAGTACTACTACTATGTCACATCAACCTACTGGCCACCTGATGTGCACACTTCATACTTAGTACTGCTCTTCATTAATAGAATAGTGCATCATTGATTCATTGGACGTCTGGTAACAACTACCAAGTACTAGCAAGTACCCCAAATATGTCGATACCTGCCTGGATACGCCCAAGAAAGCATATGCCCCTCTGCATTTGGCTATGTGGGAGAGCATTTCCCCCGGCCCGGTGAGCTCATGTGACAAGGACGTATGCCCGAGGTCTTAAACAACAGTGGCCGGTAGCTAAACCAGGAGCTATCTAGGTAGCTACCGCACTGCGGGCACGGAGATCACACCATGATCCCAGCTGTTCCACATTGGGAACATTGAGGGGACACACCCACAGCGCAAGGAGGAGGCGTGTGTGCTGCAGCTAGCTGTTGAAACGAAATTTGGATGGCGAGGGATGTGCCTAATTGACTTGCTAACAGTGAGGGAAGTGCACCGGAAATCGACTGATCTGCACTCCAGCTGGGAGTTTACATGAGCTGACAGGAGATTTATTGTGCTGCTACTAGCTTGACGAAGAATCTCGGTATTAAGCAAGACTGCGCCGAGGCTTTTAGCTTTGTGAGCGCTTGGATCGCACCACCAACCAATGCGAAGATCGAGGCGGCTGCACATGCTGGGCGTCAACTTAGGTTGAAGACATGGTGGTGTCCAAGTGGTACTCCATCGGTACGTCAGACGGCTGCACACGCTGGACGTCAACTTAGGACTTAGGTTGAGCTCATGCTGTCCTGGTGCTACTCCATCAGTACGTCAGGGTCAGGTCAATTTTCGCTCCATCAACTGCAAAATAGAGTGCCTGACAACTGTTGTTGATTTGTACTCCACCTGCCATGTGTGCACGAGATGTGAGCCATGCTTATTTTTTCAGTTCAACGGTTCTTTCTTTCGAGAGTACGCAAAACCGATAATTCATCCTGGAGCCCGGGCTCAGCTGCTCCCGATCAGCAAACAATTAAAAAAAATACTAGAAAAATTCAAAAAAAAATCAATTTTTTTGCGTGGTAGATAATTTGATGCGTGAGGTCCGCTTCAAATTTCAATTCATTTGGATATCTGAGTAGGTCTCAGCAAAAAAGACAAATCGGATCATAACAGTTCGTGAACAGTAAACTTTTTTACAGACCCTGATTTTTTTTCACAGACTTGCTCAAATGTCCAAACGAGTTGAATTTTTCAGCGAACCTTGCATCTAATTATCTATCACACAAAAACAAGTTGGAATTTTTTGAATTTTTTTTGCATTTGTTTTGATTTTTTCCGTGAGCGGGGGTGCAGCTGAGCCCGGATGCAGATTCGCCGCACTCACACAAAACTTGATATTTTATTGATAAATACTTCCTCCGTTTCTAAATACTATTTGTCTTTTTAGAGATTTCAAATGGATTACCACATACTGATGTATATAGACATATTTTAGAGTGTAGATTCATTTATTTTGCTCCGTATGTAGTCATTTGTTGAAATCTCTAGAAAGACAAATATTTAGAAATGGAGGGGGTAGAAGAGAACAATAATTTGAGTTAGGCTGAGTGTATGCCCACACCCAGCCGAAAACCAAGCATGGCGTTAAAAATCTTCAATTCCAACATCGAAGACACAATGAGCAACTAAAACTACGCCTTCATGAAGGATACGGCATCGGGACCAAGTTTGTTAGAATCATGATTTTTAATGGGGCCGGATCTCCGGCGGTACGAGCGCAAATTGTAGAATCTTAACTAAAATCATAGAATCTAAGAGGCTAGTTTGGATCGTAAAGTCCTTATATGAAAATCCCTTAATGCATCTCTCAACTAGTAAACGGTATCAAAGCACAAGCACTTGTACAACGGCAAATGTGAATCATCGCAAGGCACATCATACCATATCTTTTTCTTAATCTTTTTCTTCTTCATTCCTTTCTTCATATATATGGTATGGTCATTTAGGTTCATCCCCTTCATCTCTAATGTGAGGATCACCACAAAAACAAAACTCATCAGGTTCATGCAATCAATCTGAACTTAGCTTATGTTCTGGCTCATGATCACATAAACTTGTTGGACTAGTTTTTTTTCACCCTTTTCACCTCATCATGGTATGACCTTTCTTCCACCTCTACATATGTAAATTGTACGTCCATGTCAATAACTTCAATACTTCTATTTGAATAATCTCTATCATCTTCAAAAACAAATTCAGAGACATCAATATCCCCTTCAGAATGCCTAAAATTTGCCTCTCTTTGAAGCCTGCTCTTCTCAAGCTGAGCCTTTCTGTCATCCATCAATTTGTAAAGCTGAAATGACTCATCTACCATATTCATAGTGCAGCTCTGTTGTGTGTTTATGTAATTGTCATCAGGTTGTGCACTATTACTTAAATGTTCAGTGCCTCTCACTACTTTTATGTTCAAAACCTTCACATGATGAAACAGTTCCAACATTTCCTGAACACTATCTCCATTACCTAAATATTGCACTCCTTCAATTCTCATTTGTTCATCCTTCAAATAGAACATTTACAAATTCTCCATAACCCACACTACCAATAAGTGAAAATGAAGTCAGAAAAGATATATTTCTCTCATATATATACCCCTCTTGACATGATTTCTTCCATTAAAATGAAACCAAACTTGCCACTTTTTCCCAGTCAAGCTACAGAAAATAAGATGCAAATACCATCACCTTGTCCAAAGCTACAAAAATGCAAATTTTCAGACACAAATATCTTCCCACAACAACTTAACAGACAAATTAATAACATTAATTGGACTTAACTACTTACATAGATTAATTGCACACCACAAAAATGGACAAATACTATAACATTTATATCAACAATCTGACTAAGCAGTGGAAATTCAAACCTGCAGTGAAAATTCAGACATTCAATTGCACACATTCAGTCAAAAAAACTAAATACAAATTAAATATAACTAACTAAAACATTGCAAATGTCAATCCCTGACATGGACCGTGGGGAACCGAGGCGCCGGCGAACCATAGAGAAGCTACTTTGCCGGCTACGAGCCTGGTTGCGAAGCAGGCTGTGTCGCATAACTGCTGCTCCCCATCCAAAATTGTCGACCTCTGAGAAAGAGCCGCCACCGCCATCGCTGTTGTTGTGGCCGTAGCCGCTGTCTCTGTCGTCGTGGCCGTAGCAACCATGGCCAAGGTCAGCACTGCGGTGGCCACGGCGGCCAAGAGCACCACCTCTCCCATCAATGCCCAGGTCGTCTGGATACACCGCTACAATGCCCGCCGCCACCTAGATCTGAGAGAGGGAGAGCGAGAGAGAGTGAACCGCAAGAGGAAAGAGAGGAGCTCGGGCAGTGCTCTTGACCAACGACCGACCCAAGGTCGGGTTCCGACCGAGCGGTGGCGTTAACGACCTTTTATTCAGCGCCGTCAGCCATCTGCTGACGCGGCACCTGGCCGGTGGGCCCAGATTGTCATAAATTGGTTTAAACAGCACGAATGGACCGCTTTTCATAATTGGTAGTTTTTTTGCAAAGGATTAGGAAAAAAGTGATAGCTTCGGGTAATTTTTTACAAAGTGGTAGATTTTTTTAGGTCAAGTCGAATTGTGGGAGTTTTTGGTTAAATACTCAAATGTTAGCGGATTAAGATTCGAAGACTAGGAAACCAACTCGCTTGGCCGGAACGACCACGACAGGAAGGTGTTGGAAATATGCCCTAGAGGCAATAATAAAAGCATTATTATTATATTTCCTTGTTCATGATAGTTGTCTTTATTCATGCTATAATTGTGTTATCCGGAAATCGTAATACATGTGTGAATAACAGACACCGACATGTCCCTAGTGAGCCTCTAGTTGACTAGCTCGTTGATCAACAGATAGTCATGGTTTCCTGACTATGGACACTGGATGTCATTGATAACGAGATCACATCATTAGGAGAATGATGTGATGGACAAGACCCAATCCTAAACATAGCACAAGATCGTATAGTTCGTTTGCTATAGTTTTCCAATGTCAAGTATCTTTTCCTTAGACCATGAGATCGTGTAACTCCCGGATACCGTAGGAGTGCTTTGGGTATGCCAAACGTCACAACGTAACTGGGTGACTATAAAGGTAGACTACGGGTATCTCCGAAAGTGTCTGTTGGGTGACATGGATCAAGACTGGGATTTGTCACTCCGTATGACGGAGAGGTATCACTGGGCCCACTCGGTAATGCATCATCATAATGAGCTCAGAGTGACCAAGTGTCTGGTCACAGGATCATGCATTACGGTACGAGTAAAGTGACTTGCCGGTAACGAGATTGAACGAGGTATTGGGATACCGACGATCGAATCTCGGGCAAGTAACATATCGATAGACAAAGGGAATAGCGTACGGGGTTGATTGAATCCTCGACATCGTGGTTCATCCGATGAGATCATCGTGGAGCATGTGGGAGCCAACATGGGTATCCAGATCCCGCTGTTGGTTATTGACCGGAGAGTTGTCTCGGTCATGTCTGCTTGTCTCCCGAACCCGTAGGGTCTACACACTTAAGGTTCGGTTACGCTAGGGTTGTAGGGATATGTATATGCAGTAACCCGAATGTTGTTTGGAGTCCCGGATGAGATCCCGGACGTCACGAGGAGTTCCGAAATGGTCCGGAGGTAAAGATTTATATATGGGAAGTCCTGTTTCGGGCATCGGGACAAGTTTCGGGGTTATCGGTATTGTACCGGGACCACCGGAAGGGTCCCGGGGGTCCACCGGGTGGGTCCACCTGTCCCGGGGGGCCACATGGGCTGTAAGGGGGTGCGCCTTGGCCTAATGGGCCAAGGGCACCAGCCCCACATAGGCCCATGCGCCTAGGGTTTAAGGGGGCAAGAGTCCTAGGAGGGTAAGGCACCTCCTAGGTGCCTTGGGGGGGAGGGAAACCCCCCTTGGCCGCCGCACCCCCTAGGAGATTGGATCTCCTAGGGCCGGCCACCCCCCCTTGGCACCCCTATATATAGTGGGGGAGAGGAGGGACTTCATACCTGAACGCCCTGGCCTTTGGTTGCCTCCTTCTCCCTCCTCAACACCTCCTCCACCTCCATAGTGCTTAGCGAAGCTCTGCCGGAGTACTGCAGCTCCATCAACACCACGCCGTCGTGCTGCTGCTGGTGCCATCTCCCTCAACCTCTCCTCCCTCCCTTGCTGGATCAAGAAGAGGAGACGTGGCTGTTCCGTACGTGTGTTGAACGCGGAGGTGCCGTCCGTTTGGCGCTGGTCATCGGTGATTTGGATCACGTCGAGTACGACTACATCATCACCGTTCTTTTGAACGCTTCCGTGCGTGATCTACAAAGGTATGTAGATGCATCTGATCACTCGTTGCTAGATGAACTCCTAGATGATCTTGGTGAAACGAGTAGGAAAATTTTTGTTTTCTGCAACGTTCCCCAACAGTGGCATCATGAGCTAGGTCTATGCGTAGTTCTTCTTGCGCGAGTAGAACACAATTTGTTGTGGGCGTAGATTTGTCAACTTTCTTGCCGTTACTAGTCCTTTCTTGCTTCAGCGGTATTGTGGGATGAAGCGGCCCGGACCAACCTTACACGTACGCTTACGTGAGACCGGTTCCACCGACTAACATGCACTAGTTGCATAAGGTGGCTGGCGGGTGTGTGTCTCTCCTACTTTAGTTGGAGCGGAATCGATGAACAGGGTCCTTATGAAGGGTAAATAGAAGTTGACAAATCACGTTGTGGCTTTAACGTAGGTAAGAAAACGTTCTTGCTAGAACCCTAATTCAGCCACGTAAAACTTGCAACAACAATTAGAGGACGTCTAACTTGTTTTTGCAGCAAGTGGTTTGTGATATGATATGGCCAAAGTTGTGATGAATGATGAATGATCTATATGTGATGTATGAGATGTTCATGCTATTGTAATAGGATTCACGACTTGCATGTCGATGAGTATGACAACCGGCAGGAGCCATAGGAGTTGTCTTTATTCTTTTAATGACATGCGTGTCATCGAGAAACGCCATGTAAATTACTTTACTTTATTGCTAAACGCGTTAGCCATAGTAGTAGAAGTAATAGTTGGCGAGCAACTTCATGGAGACACGATGATGGAGATCATGATGATGGAGATCATGGTGTCAAGCCGGTGACAAGATGATCATGGAGCCCCAAGATGGAGATCAAAGGAGCTATGTGATATTGGCCATATCATGTCACGTTTATTATTTGATTGCATGTGATGTTTATCATGTTTTGCATCTTGTTTACTTAGAACGACGGTAGTAAATAAGATGATCCCTCACAATAAATTCAAGAAGTGTTCACCCTAACTGTGCACCGTTGCGACAGTTCGCTGTTTCAAAACACCACGTGATGATCGGGTGTTTTATTCAGACGTTCAAATACAACGGGTGTAAGACAGATTTACACATGCAAACACTTAGGTTGACTTGACGAGCCTAGCATGTACAGACATGGCCTTGGAACACGGAAGACCGAAAGGTCGAGCATGAGTCGTATAGAAGATACGATCAACATAAAGATGTTCACCGATGTTGACTAGTCCGTCTCACGTGATGATCGGACACGGTCTAGTTTAACTCGGATCATGTAATACTTAGATGACTAGAGGGATGTCTAATCTAAGTGGGAGTTCACTAATAATTTGATTAGTTGAACTTAATTATCATGAACTTAGTCTAAAATCTTTGCAATATGTCTTGTAGATCAAATGGCCAACGTAGTCCTCAACTTCAACGCGTTCCTAGAGAAAACTAAGCTGAAAGACGATGGCAGCAACTATACGGACTGGGTCCGGAACCTGAGGATCATCCTCATAGCTGCCAAGAAAGATTATGTCCTACAAGCACCGCTTGGTGACGCACCCGTTCTCCCTGCAGAACAAGATGTTATGAACGCTTGGCAGGCACATTTCGATGACTACTCCCTCGTTCAGTGCGGTATGCTTTACAGCCTAGAGCCGGGGCTCCAAAAGCGTTTTGAGAGACATGGAGCATATGAGATGTTCGAAGAGCTGAAAATGGTTTTCCAAGCTCATGCCCGGGTCGAGAGATATGAAGTCTCCGACAAATTCTTCAGCTATAAGATGGAGGAAAACAGTTCTGTCAGTGAGCACATACTCACTATGTCTGGGTTGCATAACCGCTTGACTCAGCTGGGAGTTAATCTCCCGGATGATGCGGTCATTGACAGAATCCTCCAGTCGCTTCCACCAAGCTACAAGAGCTTTGTGATGAACTTCAATATGCAGGGGATGGAAAAGACCATTCCTGAAGTATTTGCTATGCTGAAATCAGCGGAGGTAGAAGTCAGGAAGGAACATCAAGTGTTGATGATCAATAAAACCACTAAGTTCAAGAAAGGCAAGGGTAAAAAGAGCTTCAAGAAGGACAGCAAGGAGGTTGCCGCGCCCGGCAAGCAAGCTGCCGGGAAGAAGCCAAAGAATGGACCCAAGCCCAAGACTGAGTGCTTTTACTGCAAGGGAAGCGGTCACTGGAAGCGGAACTGCCCTAAGTACTTAGCGGATAAGAAGGCCGGCAGAACCAAAGGTATATGTGATATACATGTAATTGATGTGTACCTTACTAGTGCCCGTAGTGGCTCCTGGGTATTTGATACCGGTGCAGTTGCTCACATTTGTAACTCAAAACAGGGGCTGCAGAATAAGCGAAAACTGGCAAAGGACGAGGTGACGATGCGCGTCGGGAATGGTTCCAAGGTCAATGTGATCACCGTCGGCACGCTACCTCTGCATCTCCCTTCGGGATTAGTTTTAAACCTTAATAATTGTTATTTAGTGCCAGCTTTGACCATGAACATTGTATCGGGATCTCGTTTAATTCGAGATGGCTACTCTTTTAAATCTGAGAATAATGGTTGTTCCATTTTTATGAGAGATATGTTTTATGGTCATGCTCCTATGGTGAATGGTTTATTCTTTATGAATCTCGAACGTAATGCTACACATGTTCATAATGTGAGTACCAAAAGAAGTAAGGTTGATAATGATAGTCCCGCATACTTGTGGCACTGCCGCCTTGGTCACATAGGTGTTAAACGCATGAAGAAGCTCCATGATGATGGACTTTTAGAGTCTCTTGATTATGAATCATTTGACACGTGCGAACCATGCCTTATGGGTAAAATGACCAAGACTCCGTTCTCAGGAACAATGGAGCAAGCAACCGACTTATTGGAAATCATACATACCGATGTATGCGGTCCAATGAGTGTTGAGGCTCGCGGTGGCTATCGTTATGTTCTCACCCTCACTGATGATTTAAGTAGGTATGGGTATATCTACTTAATGAAACACAAGTCTGAAACCTTTGAAAAGTTCAAGGAATTTCAGAGTGAGGTTGAAAATCAACGTGACAGGAAAATCAAGTTTCTACGATCAGATCGTGGAGGAGAATACTTGAGTCACGAGTTTGGGGCACACTTAAGAAAATGTGGAATAGTTTCACAACTCACGCCGCCTGGAACACCTCAGCGTAATGGTGTGTCCGAACGTCGTAATCGCACTCTGTTAGATATGGTGCGATCTATGATGTCTCTTACCGATTTACCGCTTTCTTTTTGGGGCTATGCTTTAGAGACTGCCGCATTCACTTTAAATAGGGCTCCGTCGAAATCTGTTAAGACGACACCGTATGAATTATGGTTTGGGAAGAAACCTAAGATGTCGTTTCTAAAAGTTTGGGGATGCGATGCTTATGTCAAGAAACTTCAACCTGAAAAGCTCGAACCCAAATCGAAAAAATGCGTCTTCATAGGGTACCCAAAAGAAACTATTGGGTACACCTTCTACCTTAGATCCGAAGGCAAGATCTTTGTTGCCAAGAATGGGTCCTTTCTGGAGAAAGAGTTTCTCTCGAAAGAAGTAAGTGGGAGGAAAGTAGAGCTTGATGAAGTATTGCCTCTTGAACCGGAAAATGGCGCAACTCAAGAAAATGTTCCTGAGGTGCCAGCACCGACTAGAGAGGAAGTTAATGATAATGATCAAGATACTTCTGATCAAGCTCCTACTGAAATTCGAAGGTCCACAAGGACACGTTCCGCACCAGAGTGGTACGGCAACCCTGTCTTGGAAATCATGTTGTTAGACAACGGTGAACCTTCGAACTATGAAGAAGCGATGGCGGGCCCGGATTCCGACAAATGGCTAGAAGCCATGAAATCCGAGATAGGATCCATGTATGAAAATGAAGTATGGACTTTGACTGACTTGCCCGTTGAACGGCGAGCCATAGAAAATAAATGGATCTTTAAGAAGAAGACAGACGCGGATGGTAATGTGACCATCTATAAAGCTCGGCTTGTCGCTAAGGGTTATCGACAAGTTCAAGGGGTTGACTACGATGAGACTTTCTCACCGGTAGCGAAGCTGAAGTCCGTCTGAATCATGTTAGCAATTGCCGCATTCTATGATTACGAAATATGGCAAATGGACGTCAAAACGGCATTCCTTAATGGTTTCCTTAAGGAAGAATTGTATATGATGCAGCCGGAAGGTTTTGTCGATCCTAAGAATGCTGACAAAGTGTGCAAGCTCCAACGCTCGATTTATGGGCTGGTGCAAGCATCTCGGAGTTGGAACATTCGCTTTGATGAGATGATCAAAGCGTTTGGGTTTACACGGACTTATGGAGAAGCCTGCGTTTACAAGAAAGTGAGTGGGAGCTCTGTAGCATTTCTCATATTATATGTAGATGACATACTGTTGATGGGAAATGATATAGAACTCTTGGACAGCATCAAGGCCTACTTGAATAAAAGTTTTTCAATGAAGGACCTTGGAGAAGCTGCTTATATATTAGGCATAAGAGATAGATCGAGACGCCTCATAGGTCTTTCACAAAGCACATACCTTGATAAAACATTGAAGAAGTTCAATATGGATCAATCCAAGAAAGGGTTCTTGCCTGTGTTACAAGGTGTGAAATTGAGCTCAGCTCAATGTCCGACCACGGCAGAAGATATAGAAGAGATGAGCGTCATCCCCTATGCCTCAGCCATAGGTTCTATTATGTATGCCATGCTGTGTACCAGACCTGATGTAAACCTTGCCGTAAGTTTGGTAGGAAGGTACCAAAGTAATCCCGGCAAGGAACACTGGACAGCGGTCAAGAATATCCTGAAGTACCTGAAAAGGACTAAGGAAATGTTTCTCGTTTATGGAGGTGACGAAGAGCTCGTCGTAAAGGGTTACGTCGATGCTAGCTTCGACACAGATCTGGATGACTCTAAGTCACAAACCGGATACGTGTATATTTTGAATGGTGGGGCAGTAAGCTGGTGCAGTTGCAAGCAAAGCGTCGTGGCGGGATCTACATGTGAAGCGGAGTACATGTCAGCCTCGGAGGCAGCACATGAAGCAATATGGGTGAAGGAGTTCATCACCGACCTAGGAGTCATACCCAACGCGTCGGGGCCGATCAAGCTCTTCTGTGACAACACTGGAGCTATTGCACTTGCCAAGGAGCCCAGGTTTCACAAGAAGACAAGGCACATCAAGCGTCGCTTCAACTCCATTCGTGAAAATGTTCAAGATGGAGACATAGAGATTTGTAAAGTACATACGGACCTGAATGTAGCAGATCCGTTGACTAAACCTCTCCCTAGAGCAAAACATGATCAACACCAGAATTCCATGGGTGTTCGATTCATCACAATATAACTAGATTATTGACTCTAGTGCAAGTGGGAGACTGTTGGAAATATGCCCTAGAGGCAATAATAAAAGCATTATTATTATATTTCCTTGTTCATGATAATTGTCTTTATTCATGCTATAATTGTGTTATCCGGAAATCGTAATGCATGTGTGAATAACAGACACCAACATGTCCCTAGTGAGCCTCTAGTTGACTAGCTCGTTGATCAACAGATAGTCATGGTTTCCTGACTATGGACACTGGATGTCATTGATAACGAGATCACATCATTGGGAGAATGATGTGATGGACGAGACCCAATCCTAAACATAGCACAAGATCGTATAGTTCGCTTGCTAGAGTTTTGCAATGTCAAAGTATCTTTTCCTTAGACCATGAGATCGTGTAACTCCCGGATACCGTAGGAGTGCTTTGGGTATGCCAAACGTCACAACGTAACTGGGTGACTATAAAGGTAGACTACGGGTATCTCCGAAAGTGTCTGTTGGGTGACATGGATCAAGACTGGGATTTGTCACTCCGTATGACGGAGAGGTATCACTGGGCCCACTCGGTAATGCATCATCATAATGAGCTCAGAGTGACCAAGTGTCTGGTCACGGGATCATGCATTACGGTACGAGTAAAGTGACTTGCCGGTAACGAGATTGAACGAGGTATTGGGATACCGACGATCGAATCTCGGGCAAGTAACATATCGATAGACAAAGGGAATAGCGTACGGGGTTGATTGAATCCTCGACATCGTGGTTCATCCGATGAGATCATCGTGGAGCATGTGGGAGCCAACATGGGTATCCAGATCCCGCTGTTGGTTATTGACCGAAGAGTCGTCTCGGTTATGTCTGCTTGTCTCCCGAACCCGTAGGGTCTACACACTTAAGGTTCGGTTACGCTAGGGTTGTAGGGATATGTATATGCAGTAACCCGAATGTTGTTCGGAGTCCCGGATGAGATCCCGGACGTCACGAGGAGTTCCGGAATGGTCCGGAGGTAAAGATTTATATATGGGAAGTCCTGTTTCGGGCATCGGGACAAGTTTCGGGGTTATCGGTATTGTACCGGGACCACCGGAAGGGTCCCGGGGGTCCACCGGGTGGGTCCACCTGTCCCGGGGGGCCACATGGGCTGTAAGGGGGTGCGCCTTGGCCTAATGGGCCAAGGGCACCAGCCCCACATAGGCCCATGCGCCTAGGGTTTAAGGGGGCAAGAGTCCTAGGAGGGTAAGGCACCTCCTAGGTGCCTTGGGGGGGAGGGAAACCCCCCTTGGCCGCCGCACCCCCTAGGAGATTGGATCTCCTAGGACCGGCCACCCCCCCTTGGCACCCCTATATATAGTGGGGGAGAGGAGGGACTTCATACCTGAACGTCTTGGCCTTTGGTTGCCTCCTTCTCCCTCCCCAACACCTCCTCCACCTCCATAGTGCTTAGCGAAGCTCTGCCGGAGTACTGCAGCTCCATCAACACCACGCCGTCGTGCTGCTGCTGGTGCCATCTCCCTCAACCTCTCCTCCCTCCCTTGCTGGATCAAGAAGGAGGAGACGTGGCTGTTCCGTACGTGTGTTGAACGCGGAGGTGCCGTCCGTTCGGCGCTGGTCATCGGTGATTTGGATCACGTCGAGTACGACTACATCATCACCGTTCTTTTGAACGCTTCCGTGCGTGATCTACAAAGGTATGTAGATGCATCTAATCACTCGTTGCTAGATGAACTCCTAGATGATCTTGGTGAAACGAGTAGGAAAATTTTTGTTTTCTGCAACGTTCCCCAACAGAAGGAGAGTTGCACCCGACAACGGGCACCGCTGGAATCACCACCACCTACGGTAGCCACCATCGCCAACCTTGTTGCAGGCAGCTGAGCTGCCACCATCCACCATGGGCAATATCTGGGCAGGGGAAGCCCCAAACACCGCCACCAGTAGCATCCACAACCAGCCGAGAGGAGGCATGGTCGGGAGCAGCCAACAGGGACGCTTCATCAGCCGCACGTCGAGGGTAGGGTGGCGCTGGGAGAGGTGGATATCAGGGAAGGGCCATGCCACACGGGGCAGCCGTCGATGAGGGCAGCAAAGGGCGAGGAGTACACGGCTGGCGGAGCCGCCTTCAGGCCGGGTAAGGGCCACCACAGGAGCAACGGGAGGAAGCGACAATGGGAGCTGCTCATGCAGGAGAGCCACCGATGCGTTGTTGCCACGTAACCGCCAGAGAGAGGATGTGCGCCGCGGCGTGTGGCCGCCGCCAGCCGGAGAAGGGGATTGTGCGGCATCAGCCACTGGGCCGCGAGCAGTAGTGGCTCGCGCGTGCTGGATGGAGACCCCACCGCTGCCGCCACAACACCGGCTTCACCACAAATGTTTTACTAACATGCAAAGTTTCTTGATGGAAAAACATTTTCGCGAGGTCTGAACATAAAAAAAGATAGTCTAAAGTGCTTTTAAAAATGCCCTTTTTAGAACTTTGTTTCTTACGGAGATCTCCACAAATGTCTTTTCACCAAGAAATTTTGCATGTTTGTAAAGCATTCATCAATTATTGTCTCAAGAGAAGTTCCATTTTAAAAAAGAAAATCTTATTTTAGCCGATGTTATTGTTCACCCGGGTGCATATGCACCCAAGTGTAGAAACTCCATGCCTGAACAACTGAGCTTATATGGCAGTGATTCTTCTTCTCGCAACCGAACGTCTGCAGCAAACAGTAACAGATTTTTAGCTTGGGACAGCAACGTTGGATGTTGGTGCACAAAGACGGTGGCGTGCAAGCGGTCGGATTCACCACGGAGCAATCTTTGCGCTTCATATGTTGTAGCGTAGCGCGCAACTTGTTGGTGGGCTTGGAGAAGTGCTTTTTGGGCGGTGTGGATGGGTGCACGCGCGGGGATAAGGCCTGCACGCGCTTGGGTAGAAACGGCTGCCCGGTTGTTTTCCGCGCGCTTTGGCCATGCCCAGGGGCAGGGGGTGATCAACATTTGGTAGCTCATGCCATCCTCACAAATTCAGAAACACACGCAAATTTTCAGCATTTGCAATAACTTAGCGCTGCATTGCAGCTGATCACGGGACAAGAATCTACCGTCACTGTAGACCTGGATATGCGCTTGGTTGGTGTACATATTTTGATTATTTACCAGCTCTGTTTGGACATCCACTGTGTGTCACCATACCAGGTACTACTACTAGTAGCATTATGCTCGGAATAGGATAACAATAACAAGACAGAGACATTTGTTTCTTAGTACCAGTAGGTAGTAGAATATATATACATCAGCTAGCAATATCTTACAGGGCAGTTGCGGAGGAGAGAAATAATAAAAGGCTAACGAAATAATAACTGGGAACGAACAAAAAGAAGGCAAAAACATCACGGTCGTCACCTGGCACGTCCATATATAAAGTCTAGTACTACTAGGTAATTCATCCCTTGCTAGTTGCTCATCAGGATAAGCGTACGTGCGTGCGTGGTACCAGGCCAGCGAGCCGACCGGTAGCGACAACGCCTCTAGGCAGCTAGCGGCGCACGTACGTAGGCGCGCTGCGTCATCACGCCGCCGGGCGTCGCGGCCTCGGCGTCACCGCCAGCGGGGCCGCCATCTCGCACGACAGCCTCAGGGTCTCCCCCAGGTGGACGCCGCGCGCCGGGTCGGGGGAGGGGAGGAACTCCAGCTCGTGCAGCAGCGTCGCCAGCCAGAACGCCACCGTCGCCATCGCCAGGCTCTTCCCCGGGCAGCTCCTCCGCCCGGCCCCGAACGGCGCCAGGCGGAGGTCCGACCCCATGACGGAGAACTCGCCGGCGGCGAAGCGCTCCGGGCGGAACTCGTCCGGCTCGGCCCACACGTCGGGGTCGTGGGTGATGGCCCACATGTTCACCATGGCTGTGGTGCCAGCGGGGATGAGGAACCCGTCAACGTGAATGTCCGAGGTGGCGAGGCGGGCCCAGGAGAGCAGCGGTCCGGGCGGGTGCACACGCAGCGTCTCCTTGATGACGGCGTGGAGGTAGGGGAGGGAGGCCGCGTCGGACTCGGTCACGGCGCGGTCGCGCCCCACCGCGCGGTCCAGCTCCTCGTGCACCTGCGCCTGCACGTCCGGGTGCAGCACCAGCCGCGCCAGCACCCACTCCATCAGCACCGCCACTGTGTCAGTCCCGCGGAACACCATCTCCTGCGCAACAAAGATGAACGTATCAGAGGCCTGGAAACGAAACGGAACGAAACGTGCGTGGCTGTGTACGCTTGGGAGTTGGTTTGGGTTCGGTTGCACACACCCAGAGCACCGCGATCATGTCCGCGTCGGCGAGCCTGTCGCCGCCCTGGAGGGAGAGCAGGACGTCGGTGAAGTCCTTGACGGCGGAGGAGGGAGCGGCGGAGCGGTGGTCGTCGATGATGCGGCCGACGAAGCGGTTCACGCGGGGGACGAGACGGGAGCACCGGGCGCGTGTGCCCTGCGGGTCGAAGCGGGCCAGCCAGGGGAGGTGGTCGGACCAGTTGAGCTGGCCCAGCAGGTCGTAGCCCTCGTCGACGAGCTGGCTCAGCTCGCGGACCTCCTCGCTCTCCTTGTTCGTGTCCAGGTCGTAGCGGCGGCCGAACACGGACCACATCACGTTGTGCAGCGACCCGCGCCGCAGCACGCGCCGGACCTCGACGCCGGCGCCGGCGCTGGCGAGGGCCGCCACCATCTGGTGCGCGATGACCGCGCGCTGGGGAGCTGACGCGGTGACCTGCCACGGGGAGAAGAGGTGCGTGGAGGCGACGCGGCGGAGCGCGCGCCAGTACGCGCCGTGGGGCGCGAAGCCGATGGCGCGGTGGAACAGGAGCCCGTACGCCGACTCCTTGATGGGGCGGTCGGCGAAGGCAGGGCTGTTGAGGATCTCCCTGGCCACATCAGGGTGCGCGGCAACCACCATCCGCGTCTCGCCGAGGGAGAAGGCCATCAGCCTCTTGGCGCGGCCGCCCAGGCGCGAGGCCTCCGCCGCGAGCTTGCGGTGTGAGAGGCCGGTCATGAGCCACATGCTGCCGATGAGCGGCAGGCCCCTGGGCCCCGGGAGGAGGGATCCCTTGAGGCGGCGGGTGAGCCACCACCTGCCCCAGGCCGGGCCGCCGGGGAAGCACCAGTGCAGGAGGCAGGTGAGGGCGAAGGCGGCGGCGCAGACCGCGAGGAGGCCGGCGAGGCGGCCGGGGTGGTCGCCGCCGCATTTGGCGGCGAGCGACAGGTACAGGAGCCAGCTGGCGGCGCAGTCGTCGGGGGTCGCCATGGATTCTTCGCTCGCCTTGCTTTGGCTGGGGTGTTGTTGGGGCTTTTGGGGTGGTGCGTGCGTTGAAGTTGGGGAGTCATGGTCGGGGCGTGGCCCGGTTTTATAGCCGCAGGAAAGGCGGCAAGGGCGACGCACGGGCCGTAATGACCAGGGCGGTCGATTCAATTCGATTTCATTAGTGGCGTTGATGATGATCGATACGGCGCGTCATCAGTGCCGAGAGAGAAGCAGTACTACTCCTACTAGTAACGGTGCAGGCGTTTGCTTGCCCAAATTGATGATCGCCGTAACTGCGAGCGTTAGTCGTGGAGGGGCATCCGAGGCGAGCGCGACGGAGACGGACGTAGGAGTACGATATTTGTGCTGGCCTGGCACGCAAACGATCGGCGGTGGAGCGGGAGCCAGCTGCGGCATGGGGTGGCACGTGATGGCCATGCGGTTTTGCTCCGATCCGGTGGGCAACGGGAAGCGGCCGGCCGAGGTAGTAGCTAGTAGGCGGGCACATGAGCCGCGTGAGCAGCAAGGTCGGTTCGGTTCAGTTCTCCTCCATCGCCCATGCCCACCGTGGGGGTGGGGCGCGCGCGGATTGCGGCGGCACGTCCTCACGCGGGCCTCGTGCGGCGCCACCGGGCCGGGCCTCCCCGGAGGGAGGGAGGTGACGGCACGTACGCGCGCATCGATCACGTTGCTCACCAACCCATCCATCCATCCGGCGATGAACTGCAGCTAGCTACTCCGTATGGCTACAGCCGGTATAGCTCCATCGATTGGGCCATATATACATGCACGGAATCGAATCGAATAGCCTGAGCTCAAGCATGTACGCTACGTCGTATGTGGGGCACCGCTGCCATACGCATTCTGCAAACAAACTCGTCCGCGTGCATGGGCGAGCCGATTAACCTGCCCTCATTGCGGATTAGGTGCAGTGCAGGCAGCGGCCGTCACGTCCAAATGAGGAAAGGGACCCCCAAATCCGGGACGCATCATGCTAAAACTAGTTTATGGTGTCAATGTTGGCGGTTCCATTAAATTAACAATCATTTGCTGAGCTAGCTAAGACGGAGCTTCATGGAGGGTCAGCATAGGGAGTAGCTATACTACTGCTGCTAGTAAATATTATCTTTCCCGCCGCTGCGTTGGATCACAACTTACTAGTCATCCCCGGGCATGTGAGCAATGCAAATGGGAGAAATGGCAGAATTCGAGTGGAACGTTGTCAAGATGTTGGTGCTCATATAGCTCGCTTATCTTGACTTTACGGTCGGTCAGCAGCTCCATTCATGCCACATTGGTTGATTTTCATTTTTAAACAAGGAGCCTCCTTGGCGATTTTCATCGAAGAAATCACCAACAGTTTACAAGGTGTTTTTTTCTTCTTTGAAAAACTATCTATTTATCTTCAATCATGATAGTACAACGAACACTAGATATAATAAAAATAATTTCAAGATCGGTAGACCATCCAACAACGAGTACAAACAATGAAGCGAGCCGAAGACGCGCCGCCATCATTGTCCCTCCCTCACCGGAGCCGGGCATAATTTCTTGTAGTAGGCAGTCGAAAAGTCGTCATGTTACGGCTCCCTAGAACCAGGGCACCAGAATAGCAACCGCCCACCGATGAAGAAACGAATAGATCGGAAGGACCCAACCTGAAGACACACGAATATAGACCGGATCCGAGTAGATCCACTAAGACAACCATCGTCCGTACCCTGCGAGAACCGGCGAAGACACACCTCCACACACCCTCAGATGATGCTAGACAGACCCCCGAGACGGGGGCTTGACGGGAAGAACGTTATTCCATGTTCTCGGAGCCGCCACCGTCTCGCCTTCTTGAGTAGGACACAAACCCATAACAAAAATCAGAGAAACATCTAAAAACATAGCCCTCCCGCCGGCAAGGGTGGGGATCCACCACACCCCAATGGCTCTAGGGCTACCGGAGACAATGCAGACCGGTGGCTGGCAGAGAAACCCTAAGTTGCGTGTGGGGGCAACTTTTACTGGTTAATTGAATGTGTGGTGAAAATTGGTTTACAAAGTGCTTAAATCATAATATTTAGTTACCGAGCTAGGATAGTGAATTTTTTTTTGCTTTCGGGCCCCATGGAGCCTTTTATTTTCAAACATTCATTTAAAAAAATTATAAAACAATTTTTAAGGGTTAACAAATTCTGCAAAATATACAAGTGGTTATAGATGTACACAAGGTTTGTGTGAAATTCCAGCACGAAATACTTCTTAATGTGGCATGTACACAAAAATTAAAATCAAGTGATTTTAGTGAATAGTACATGTGCTAGAAATACGTGATTTTGTCATTTTTGTGTACCTCGCATAAAAAAGTATTTCATCATGAAACTTTGCAGACGAGTAGTATACATCCATATGTATATGTGTAACTTTTTTCCAGCATTTTCTGAAACTGAAAAATTTATTTTGAAGTTTTCAAGTAAAGAGCACCATGGAGCTCGAGCTCCATTAGGTATTTCTACAGAGGTGTTTTTTCCAGCATAATATATGTGTTTGATTTACACAAAAACTGATGCACCTCATATTCTAAAATGGAGGGAGTATAACATAAGCACATAAAGCCAACATACACATAAAAAGCTCATAAACAATCCTCTACAAAAGCTCAAGGCACATCGAGAAAACCAAGCAATATTAGATGAATTAGCGACAACATCAATTCGCCGCGATCACGAGCACCGTGGAATTCCTGCGATGTCTCCTTGCGAAGTTCTCCTGAAGCAACTTCTTAACCATCTATACTGCTTCAATTCTTTCTACCTGACGACTTTTCTGCAAGACACTCCACTAGCTTCATTTAACAAATAGGATGGCAATGGTTCGGGTATGGGACATGTACAACAATCTCATACCCATACCCTACATGCTCATGGGCATCAATAACCTTGTTTGTTTCAGCTTCAGTTGGCTTTGAATCACCTATGGATTCAGTTCGCTAGCAAAGCCGAATTAGGTTTGCCACTGAAGTACACCTGGACATGCTTCAAGCAATTGCCCTGAAAATGGTGTGAATCCATATTCAGTTTCATTGGCAAAGTTGATTCCAAATGGTTGTTATTCTAACTTCCGAGTTTTTTTCCCACAAGAATCTGGTGCCTAAAGCTAAAACAAACAGGGCTAATGTATGCCCATACCCAAGCCCCCGGTACAAAACCTTGTTTGTGCCCATACCCGGTGTGTATCAATGCCCGATAGGTACCCAACAACAAGCTCAACACACTTCAAGAAATATATATCATCTGGTAGTGTTTTTAAGAAATGCAAAATTGAACTCGTTTAATAACATGGTCAAAAAAAAAAGATTTCAATAGTTCAGAGTAGAAGACTTCAATTGTTTAAACAAAGGGTCTTTTGTACATTCACCCATCATACGGTTAAAGTGTATGACTTAGTACTTTATTAGGAACTCAAACAATAGTTTGGCCGCACATATTAGCTTGTCTGATTGGGCTCAGGCATATCATGGGCAAAGAGTTATACCTCTACCTAGGTGGGAAGAACGGCGCCCGATCCGCCCCGCATCATAGTCAAAATAGATTTACGCTGGTTATTACAATTTTGCTAAGTCTCAGTCGACTGAGACTTTGTTATGTCTCAGCCGATACTGTCTTCCTTTGATTTTGCATGGAGATTCGTACAAAAAAATAATTTGCATGTAGTATATCACTTAACTAAGATTTAGTTAAGAGCATGCTTGGATACGTTTTAGTCCCATGACTAAAAGTAGTGGGACTAAAACTTGCTAGTCTCACCCATGCTTGGATCCAAATACTAAAGAGACTAAAATCTAGTTATTGAGCATTTATTATCCTCCAAACCCTCCAATCCAGAACTAAGGAGAGGAATTAAATGAGGAGAGAGAGAGCTAATACATATTTTAGTAGGTTTCCCATGACTAAAAGATTTTAGCCTCAAGACTAGTCCTAGCCTCTCTTTAGTCAGGGGTGCTTGGAACTTTAGCCTCTAAAAAAGACTATTTTTAGTCAGACTAAAAATAGTCCCTTGTATCCAAGCACCCTTTAAGTCTTAGTCGTCTGAGACCTAGCCACATCTTAGTTATTACTGCTCCTCTTACATTTAGTTCAACTTGAACCAACCCTCTATTGATGCAGGACTATGTGGGACATCCGTCTTACCCTACCCACGACTAGTCGAGTAGGGATTCGGACGCTGCCCATGAGCACAAATTAACAAATCTCTTTGGCTTTGTAGGTACCAGGGTGCTTCCTTTCATCTGGTCGGAGAAGGCCGTGCAATTATTTCCGTTTGTATACCATACACACTCCAGAGTGTACGTACGTACGTACGTACCACACGTCGCAGTCATGTCTGTGCTGCGTGCTTTGCCTGGGCCTACGGCCTTAACGGAGTGCTACTATCAAATTGATGTCAGTACAGGCAACGGTGCGTAAGTAAATCTTTAGTCAAGCCACCACGCGGGTAGAGCCATTGCAGCAAGATCGCGGCCAAATTGGCCGCGGTCGCTGTCCCGTCCTAGTGTGGCGAGATTTGAACTGGGCGCTTAAATATTCCATGTCTCCCGGGACATCGCCGTCACGTATATGTAGTTTGCACTTGAAATCGAATCCCCGAGATGGACGTGTTTGTTGCGCCCGCCCCTTCTCACCGGTCGATCGCGTAAACGTAAGGGTGATGAGGCCGTGAGGTAAGGCCAACTCTAACGTTCCTAAAGAAAAAGGCCAACTCTAACGGGCGGCCCGATTTTATCCGACCGCGTTCATTTGGATCGAAATAGACACGATCGACGGCCTAACGCGCGAGAGTAAACCCCAAAAACGTCTGTCTTATGTCTGTTAGAGCAACTTCAATGAGGCAACCCATTTCGTCCATGGCTATCCGTTTGGATCGGCGCGGACAGAAAAGGCGGCCCAACGCGCCGACCCAAACAGACGCGCGTCCGTTTTTCGTCCGCGGGCAACCCATGCCCGGCCCATTTTTGAGCCTGATTTGTGTCGGCGCGGACATGCGACGAACGCGCGCGCGCTCGCCTACTCCTGTCCGCGGGCCCGCTGGTCTATGGCACATTGGCCTCCCCTCCCCTCTCACCCCCCGGCCAACAAGCAACCCTCGCCCCGTCTCCTCCGTCATTGACGCCGCCGCCCATTTTTGCCAACGACTCTTCCAGCTGCTGCCGCCTCCACATCCGCCCAGCAACGCCGCCCCTGCCCCCAGTCGCCCGCCGCTGCCGTTTTGTCGCCGAGGAGCAAACTAGTTCCCCGCCGCCGCTTCCCCCACCGCACAGCCGCCCGCGACCAAGAAGACGCGGGCGGCGGGCGAAGGCAACAACCCACCGGTGAACTTTACTGTCAACGGCCACAACTACGACAAAAGGTACTATTTGGGTGACGGTATCTATTCTCAGTGGACCACTATTGTCAAGACAATACCCAACCCTGTCGGAGAGAAAAGAAAAAGATTTGCCCAAGAGCAAGAGAGTGCTAGAAAGGATGTCGAGCATGCCTTTGGTGTTTTGCAATCTCGATGGGGTATCGTTCGGTATCCTGCTAATACTTGGAGCACGCAGAAACTATGGGAGGTGATGACTGCTTGTGTGATCATGCACAATATGATCGTAGAAGACGAGCGCCCGGAACGTCTGTACGATCAAGGCTTTCGGTTTCAGGGTCAGAATGTTGTGCCTGAGCATGAGTAGCGGCAACATTTGAGCAGTTCACTCAATTTCATAAAGACATGCGTGATTGGGAAACTCACGTGCAACTGTAAAATAATTTGGTTGAGCATATGTGGACTCATGTTGGCAGCCAATAGATGTATGTTGTTTTATTCATTTGCAAAACTATGTGAAATATTTTTATTTGTATTTGACTTGTAAAACTACACTATTTATTTGGCCGGTTAAACTATTTTGCTTGTTATTTCATTTCACAATATGTTTGAATGCAAATCAATGTAAAATTGGGCGGCCAGCCGGCTACGCCTGCATATATGGGTCGGCGCGTTGGGCACGCTGCCGACCCATATGAAAAACAGGGCGGACGCCGGGCGGGCGGCCGACCCAAACGGACAAAAAGCGGACGAAATCGCCGTCCGTTTGGGTTGGCCCGTTGGAGTTGCTCTTATGACCCAAAACGGACGCATTTTTGGGCCAGCTTTGCGTTCACACGGACACTGCAGGACGCATACGCATATGCGTATGCGTTGACTCATCGTTCGCCTCCGGGCCCGCATGTCGCCCCCCCAATGACTCCCCACCGCCCCCATTAAATCCACACGGACGCACAGACCCGCATGTCAGTCTCCTAGCCGCCCCTGACGTGTCCTTTTTAATGGCAAAGCCGTGGACCGGCCAGTCCACTTCCTAGCCACATCCACACACTTCAACACCCCTGCCCCCTCCTGCCTCGACCAGCGAACCCTAGTGCCTCCCAGCTCGCCCTTCCATGCTCCCCGCTGGCTGCCGGAATGGTCATGTGGAAGCGGGTGACCGGCAAGAAGGCGAAGCGCGACCATGAGGTGGGTCATCCTCTGAGTCATCGGGCAGCGCCGCCGTGCCCTCCACCCCGCCGACCGCATTCTCCATCTCTCTCCCGATGGCCCATCCACGCTTCTGGCCATACATGAAGACGGACATATGCCGACGGTACTGAGAGATCGACAACCCGCTGGCGTGGTCCGATGCCCACCTCCCTAATGGGTGGCATCTGAACCCGGATTGGATGCCGAACCCGGATGTCCCGGCGACCAGCTGCACCCGCCTCGTGGAGATCAACAACCCTCGCGCTTACATCCCGCGCCACCTCCTCGCCAACCCAAGGTACGGCGTGTCCTCGCCGCTGTGGGACACTTGGTTCCAGGACGAGCATGACATGTGTCGGCAAACGTTCTTTGTTGGCCGTGCCCGTAGCCCACCCCATGAACCGCATGCGCGCATTGAGCCCAAGGGTGAGGGCGCATCCGTGCGCGATTGCGCGGCCTGATGCTGCCGCCCTCCCCTTCCCTATCCCCGCCACCACCACCACCTCCCACCATGACCGCCGAAGAGGAGGAGCACCTGGTGCATGCCATGATGGAGGACTCCGAGAGGGAGTTCAAGCGCGGGCAGGAGGAGGAGTGGGAGGGCTTGGAGGATATTACATCACTGTTGGGTCGACAATTTCTACGTCCCCGAGCTCGACGCGAAGCGGGAGGTGAATGATGCTACTTGTGAACTGCGTTGGGATTTCCGCGAAGAGGAGAGGATGATGCAGTACAGTAGAGATAAATATTTTCCTCTGTTAAGAACCAAGGTTATCAATCTAGTAGAAGAACCATGCAACACCTCGTTAGCAGCACCTACACACAAACACAAATCCTTGCAACCCAACGCCAACAAGGGGTTGTCAATCCCTCGACGGTTACGTGCAAGATTAAATTTTATCATGTCTGATAGATAGACTGAACAAAAATACAAAATAAAATAAATAAAGTAAGATTGCAGCAGGGTATTTTCAGGATTTTATATATGATAAAAGTAGACTTGGGGGCCATAGTTTTCACTAGAGGCTTCTATCTTGAAAATAGTATACGGCGAGTAAACAAATTATTGTTGGGCAATTGATAGAGAAGCGAATAATCATGACGATATCCAAGGCAATGATCATGTATACAGGCATCACGTCGAGACAAGTAGATCGACTACTTCCTGCATTTACTAGTATTACTCCACACATCAATCGCTATCCAGCATGCATCTAGAGTATTAAGCTCATAAAGAACACAGTAACACCTTAAGCAACATGACATGATGTAGACAAAGTAAACTCACGAATGAATAAACCCCATCATTTTATCCTTAATGGCAACGATACAAGTATGTGTCATGTCCCTTTCTGTTACTGGGATTGACCACCGCAAGATCGAGCCCATACAAACTACCTCTCCCATTGCAAGATAAATCAATTTAGTTGACCAAACCAAATCAATAAATCGAAGAGAAATACGAAGATATAACAATCGTGCTTAAAAGAGTTTAGAGAAAACTCAAATAATAGTCATGGATAAATCTGATCATAAACTCACAATTCATCGGATCCCAATAAACACACCGCAAAAAATCATTACATCGGATAGAACTCCAAGAACATCGAGGAGAATATTGTATTGAAGATCAAAAAGAGAGAGGGACATCTAGCTACTAACTATGGACCCATAGGTCTATGGTAAACTACTCACGCATCATTGGAAGGGCAGCAAGGTTGATGTACAGGCCCTCCGTGATCGAATCCCCCTCCGACAGAGTGCCGAAAAAGGCCACCAGATGGGATCTCGTGGTTCTGGAACTTGCGGTGGCGGAAAAAGTATTTTGGCTGGTGTCAGTGTCAAAACCGGCGGATCTCGGGTAGGGGGTCCCGAGCTGTGAATCCAGGATCGATGGGAAACAAGGGACGGTGAACACGATATTTACCCAGGTTCGGGCCCTCTTGAAGAGGTAAAACCCTACGTCCTGCTTGACTGTATTTCACTACTGCAGGATGCTACTAACGCGACACTACGATTAGAGACCCTTCGACGAAACTGTGTGCGATGCAATAATCGCAAACGGTGGTGTAAAAAACCCATCAAAAAAGGTGCAAAACATTTGCGATGACGATGCATCAAACAGGGTTCCGATTTTAGTTGCGTGTGCGATGCAGGGCATACGGTTCAGTTCAATTAACTGTTTGCTATGAGGAGGAACAAAAAAACGGGCAGCCAGATGAAGGTGTGTGCGATATACAGCATATGGTTCACTTGGATGAATTGTTTATGATTAGGCAACACAAAAGAAATGGCACTACTAGGAAAAGGGCTATAGATAGGATTGACACTAATGGCGCACCAGGGAAGTAGTGCGCCACTACTATATACTAATGGCGCACCTGTTGATGATGTGCCATTAGTGTGGAAGACACTAATGGCGCACCGGACAAAAGGTGCGCCACTAGTGATAATTTTTTTTCATTTTTACATACATACTAATGGCGCATCCGACCGAAGTGCGCCATTACTAGTTCTAACTAGTAATGGCGCACCGGACAAGGAGTGCGCCAGTACTGAATTTTTTTATTCTTTTTTTTGCAAAACAACTAATGGCGCACCGTGTCAAAGTGCGTCATTACTAGTTTAAACTAGTAATGGCGCACTACTACGCGGTGCGCCATTAGTATATATATATTTTTCACTACTACACGACTATCTCGGTTACAGTTATCTCGCGGGGCAGGTAGTCCACGGATTTCCTGGATGCGTAAGGTGCATGGATGACACAACGTATCGCCAGCTAGATAGAGATCCTGGGTCTTCGAAAACAGTGTTCATGGGACATCGACGTCCCCCTCGCCGCCGACGATCAACCGCACCCTCCCCCGCTCCACCGCCGTCGACGATCAACCGCACCCTCCCCCGCTCCACCGGCCGCCGCCGCCGACCCCCGGCCCGCACCCTCCCCCACTCCACCGTCGTCGATGTCCCACCGCACCCTCCACTCCACCTTTTTCATATTCATACATATTTTCAAATAACAAATTTGAACATATTTTTAAAAAAATTATTACTGTTTTTATAAAAAAATATTACTGTTATGATTTAAACAAGTTTGAACATATTTAAACACAAATAAATATCAAACAGCATTTTAAATGCACTACTACACGACTATCTCGTATACGGTTATCTCGCAGGGCAGGTAGTCCACGAATTTTCTGGATGCGTAAGGTGCATGGATGACACAACGTATCGCCAACTAGATAGAGATCCCGGGTCTTCGAAAACCGTGTTCATGGGACATCGACGTCCCCCTCGCCGCCGACGATCAACCGCACCCTCCCCGCTCCACCGCCGTCGACGATCAACCGCACCCTCCCCCGCTCCACCGGCTGCCACTGCTGACCCCCGGCCCGCACCCTCCCCCACTCCACCATCGCCGATGACCCACCGCACCCTCCACTCCACCTTTTTCATATTCATAAATATTTTCAAATAACAAATTTGAACATATTTTTTTAAAAAATTATTACTGTTTTTATAAAAAAATATTACTGTTATGATTTAAACAAGTTTGAACATATCTAAACACAAATAAATATCAAACAACATTTTAAATGCATAAAAATAAAAATTGGGGAGCCTGGGAATCGAACCCAGGACCTCCGGTGTGTGTGCTATGTGCTGACCAGTCAGGCTAGTGGGCGAGTTCTAATGTAGATTGGGTTAGGTGGAATATAACCTGAGGGCTCGAACTGTAATAAAAAAACATTCTAATGGTGCACCGCTGCTGGGTGCGCCATTAGTAAGCTTCCCCCACTCCACCTATTCCCCTCCCTCCCTTCCTCCCCACTCGACCTAATTTGCCCCCTCCGCCCCAATCGTACGCCGCAGCCGCGCCTGCACGCCCCCTCCGTCCCCTGCCGCCGCCGCCCCGATCCCCACCCCCGCGCCCCCACGCCCCCCACCATTGCAGCTCCCCCGCGCTGCTGCCCCCATGCCCC
>NC_041388.1:532142344-532149406 GCF_002162155.2 Triticum dicoccoides
GCCCCCGCCACTGTAGCTCCCCCGCGCCCCCGCGCCCCGAGCCGGAGGAGGAGGACCAGGAGGAGGACGACGAGGAGGAGAAGACGACGACCGCCAGCTCAGCCAGGCCACGCGACGCCGCCGTCCGCGCGCTGCTCTGCCCTACCTCAGCTCAGCCAGGCCGGCGCCGTGTACTCCCTCGACTGCAGGTGAGCCCCTCCCCTCCACTTCCTTCTTCTTCTTCTTCTTCTTCTTCTTCTTCTTCTTCTTCTTCTTCCTCTTGCCCTCAACCTCTGCTCTGAGTCTCGACCGCTGTGCAGGGCCCGTCCATCTCTGGCGAGCTCACCACACCGCGCGAGCTCAACGACCGCTGTGCAGGGCACCACCACACAGGTGACAGTTAGGTACAGTTACAGAAAATGGCTTGTAAATAGGGTTAGGGTTTGGGAGTGGAGACCATGGCCATGGCTTGTAAATTGTTGTTGATTCTCAAGTAAATTTTTCTGTTAGGTACAGTTACAGAAAAATTCACACGGAAAGGTTGTGTCATGCATCACAGGATTTGTAGGAGTTCTTGGAGCCACAAAAATAACTTTAGAACCCAGAGAGGCCTTAGACCAGCATCATAGGCAATAAGATCAGGCAACATCTGTTCTTATTAGTTTAATAGAAGAGAGAGGGATGGAAAAATAGACAAGAAAGCAGAATATAGCCAAGACAAGTAGCATCTATTCTTAAGCAGAGTATAAGGATAGCATAGAAGAAATAGACAGGGTAGCACCCAACTGAACATCTGCTTCTGTAGAACACCGCACTCCACTTACACATGGTATTTTTCTGCAAATAGGACACCACACCCACAAGCACTTGGGCTAGTATCATTAGCAGTGCTGCTGTAAGTATATATAACAACAGTAACCTGTAACAACAAGTATAAGTAGCTATTACCCAAAGGTCAGCCAGACCAATGGGAATAGACAGAATTAAGTAACCAACTCCAGGAACTAGAGTAGCATATTCAGTTAACTGAATCCAAACACCCTTTTTATTCTTTAGTTTATGCTGTACTATAGTCAAGAGGATCTGATTGTCTGTAGTTCTCATCTCACAGCCATTCTGAAGCACTCGAACCGCAATGTCTTGAAATATCCCACCACAATTTGTTTTAAAAAATGTTTGTTTGCACCTCATCTACCGCTTGTTTCATATTAAGCCTGAACCATCACACCTGCTTAGCATATGATGGGGTCCAAAATCTGTATAAAAGTTTAATTTAGAGCTTATATGCTTAATATGAAGCTTAGTTTCCTATAGGTTAGCTCCAAAATAACTTATGTTAGCACAAAATGATCAAGTTTACATAATAAGCTTATAGTCTTCTTCTTATTCTTCTTCTTTTCTAAAATTCTTCTTATTCTTCTTCTAGTGTTCTTCTTCTTCTAGTATTCTTCTAGTCTTCTTCTTTTTCTTCTTCTAACTTCTTATTTATCATTTTGCAGATTTGATTTAATTCACGGAAGCTTGCATGGGTGGAGTGCTTCTTTTCCATTTGTGTTTTTATTTTGTATCAATGTGAAACTTTTGTGTATTGATGGATAACGGTGTTGGATGAACAATGTGAAACTTTTGTAATATGTAACGATGGAACTATGTGTTGGCTATGTATGTATATATGATGGAACTTGTGTGTTGGCTATGTATGTATATATGATGGAACTTGTGTGTTGGCTATGATTGTTATATGAATGCTTGTTGTATATATATGTGTTGGATATCTCATAGGTGAAATAGTGACCTGAGATTAAGAATTTTTTTTAAAAAAAATTGTTACTAATGGCGCACTACCATGTGGTGCGCCATTAGTATAGCAGACACTAGTGGCGCACCATGGGCAAAACTAATGGCGCACTGCCTGGTGCGCCATTAGCATACCAGATACTAATGGCGCACCAGTGGTGCGCCATTAGTAAAAAATTCTAGTAGAGTGATACTAATGGCGCACCGGTGGTGCGCCATTAGTAGGCAAAACTGGTGCCCCATTAGTAGGCCTTTTCCTAGTAGTGTGGTCAGCCAGATCAAGGTGTGTGCGATATACGGCATGCGGTTCACTCGGCCTTGTCGTCAGTGTGTGACCTCTGTGGCAACCGTTCGCTCCCCACTAGCCTCTTCGTGTACCATGGCAACCATCAACCGCCTCTTCGCCTTTCCCTCTTGATTTGGAACTGCTGTCGCACGCTCTTCCTACCTCCATTTGCCTTCATCCTTTCTTCTGGCATTGTTCGACCGTCTTCTCCATGGAGGGATGCTACCTCTTGAGCATGCGTTGGTTCTCCCTTGAAGAGGAAAGGGTGATGCAGCAAAGTAGCATAAGTATTTCCCTTAGTTTTTGAGAACCAAGGTATCAATCTAGTAGGAGACTACACGCAAATCGCCTAGTACCTGCACAAACAAATAAGAACCTTGCAACCAATGCGATAAAGGGGTTGTCAATCCCTTCACGACCACTTGCAAAAGTGAGATCTGATAAAGATAATAAGATAGATATTTTTGGTATTTTATTGTATAGATTGGAAAATAAAGATTGCAAAATAAATACTAAACTAGAATTGTAGATCGGAAACTTATATGATGTAAAGTAGACCCGGGGGCCATAGGTTTTACTAGTGGCTTCTCTCAAGATAGCATATATTACGGTGGGTGAACAAATTACTGCCGAGCAATTGATAGAAAAGCGCATAGTTATGAGAATGTCTAGGCATGATCATGAACATAGGCATCACGTCCGTGTCAAGTAGACCAAAACGATTCTGCATCTACTACTATTACTCCACACATCGACCGCTATCCGGCATGCATTTAGAGTATTAAGTTCATAAGAACAGAGTAACACATTAGGGAAGATGACATGATGTAGAGGGATAAACTCAAGCAATATGATATAAACCCCATCTTGTTATCCTCGATGGCAACAATATAATACGTGTCAGTTCCCTTTCTGTCACTAGGATCGAGCACCGGAAGATTGAACCCAAAGCTAAGCACTTCTCCCATTGCAAGAAAGATCAATCTAGTAGGCCAAACCAAACTGATAATTCAAAGAGACTTGCAAAGATATCAAATCATGCATATAAGAATTCAGAGAAGAATCAAATATTGTTCATAGATAAACTTGATCATAAACCCACAATTCATCGAATCTCGACAAACACACCGCAAAAAGTATTACATCGAATAGATCTCCAAGAACATCAAGGATAACTTTGTATTGAGAACCAAAGAGAGAGAACAAGCCATCTAGCTAATAACTATGAACCCGAAGGTTTGTGGTAAACTACTCACACAACATCGGAGAGGCTATGGTGTTGATGTAGAAGCCCTCCATGATCAAATCCCCCTCCGACAGATCACCGGAAAAGGTTCCTAGATGGGATCTCACGGGCACAGAAGGTTATGGCGGTGGAAAAGTGGTTTCGTGGCTCCCCTGGATGTTTTCAGGGTATAACATTATATATAGGCGAAAGAAGTAGGTCGATGGAGCTACGAGGGGCCCACGAGGGTGGGGGGCGCGCCGCCCTACCTCGTGGCTGCCTCGTGGCTTTCTTGATCTCCACTCCAAGTCTCTTGGATTGTGTTTGTTCCAAAAAAGATCCTCGCGAAGGTTTCATTCTGTTTGGATTCCGTTTGATATTGCTTTTCTGCGAAACGCTGAAATAGGCAAAAAAACAAGAATTTGCACTGGGCCTTCAGTTAATAGGTTAGTCCCAAAAATAATATAAAAGTGCATAATAAAGCCCATTAAACATCCAAAACAAATAATATAATAGCATGGAACAATAAAAAATTACAGATGCGTTGGAGACGTATCAAGGGAACAAGCCAGAAACGACCCCGTTATTCTTGCCCCGATCTGAAAGATGACGTGGTGGAGGAACTCACTGATCGGTGCGATGTCATCACCTTGGCTAGCATGGCAGGTTCGTTCAAGTCCACTCTCGACTCAACAAATAACATCATTGCAAAGAACCCAAGGGTTCAGGAGCAGTTTGATGTCCCCGATCTATTGGGGAACATAGTATTTAAAAAAATCCTACGATCATGCAAGATCTATCTACGAGATGCATAGCAACGAGAGGGGAGAGTGTGTCTACGTACCCTCGTAGACCGAAAGCGAAAGCGTTAAGTAACACAGTTGATGTAGTCGAATGTCTTCGCGATCCAACCGATCAAGTACCGAACGCACAGCACCTCCGTGATCTGCAGACGTTCAGCTCAGTGACGTCCCTCGTACTCTTGATCCATCTGAGGCCGAGAGTGAGTTACGTCAGCACGACGGCATGTCAACGGTGATGATGAAGTTACCGACGCAGGGCTTCGCATAAGCACTACTACAATATGACCGAGGTGTAAAACTGTAGAGGGGGGCACCGCCCATGGCTAAAGATCAACTTGTGTGTCTATGGGGTGCCCCCCTCCCTCGTATATAAAGGAGGGGAGGAGGAGGAGGACCGGCCTCAAGGAGCGCACCCAAGGGAGGGATTCCTACTCCTAGTAGGAGTAGGTTTCCCCCTTTCCTAGTCCAAGTAGGAGAAGAAGGAAGGAGAGGAAGAAGAGAAGGAAAGGGGGGGGGGCGGCCCTCTAGCCCTAGTGCAATTCGGTTTAGGCTAGGGGGGGCACGCGCCACCTCTTTGCCTGCCTCCTCTCTTCCACCACTAGGCCCATAAGGCCCAATAACTTCCCGGAGGGGGTTCCGGTAACCCCCAGTACTCCAAATCTTTTCCGAAACGACCCGAACCATTCCGGTGTCCGAATGTAGCCTTCCAATATATGAATCTTTTTGTCTCGACCATATCGAGACTCCTTTTCATGTCTGTGATCACATCCGGGACTCCGAACAACCTTCGGCACATCAAATCACTTAACTCATAATACATATCATCATCGAACGTTAAGCGTGCGGACCCTACGGGTTCAAGAACTATGTAGACATGATCAAGACTCATCTCCAGTCAATAACCTGTAGCGACCCGACCCGAATGGATCAAGTGCTCTGTGCTCAGGTGTCATCCCTGGATCAGTAATGCTGACACCACACAGTACATAGAAGGATTTATAGCAGAGTGGCAATCACACACTTATTACAGCGTTGTCTCAAAGAGAACTTATTAGAATAAATATGGCTTAAGGCCATCTAGTGTCGATAACAGCGGAAGACTTGGAAGATAAATGGGTCCATCAACTCCAACGGCATCACTGAGTATAGAACCACGACCTAAAAGCACCTTACTCATCGTCTGAAAAGTCTGCAACTTGAGAAGTTGCAGCCCAAAAACGGGTCAACACATGGAATATGCTGGCAAAGTAACACATAGAGAGTAATGGAATGAAACAGCTATACTATATGCATATATGGCTGGTGGAAAGCTCTATGGTTACAGTTTTTGCGTAAAGCCAGTTTTCCCTACTGCAAAGGAATAAATTTATTTAACTATCATGGTGGTTGTGAAACATTGAGAATGGTTGACAGCATTCTCAATCCCAATTAAGTGAACAATCAAAACCCAACAACATTAATTAGAAGTAACATGTTGAGATTCACATGATATTCAAGTACTAGATACTCAAGTTGTCCATAACCGGGGACACGGCTAATCATGATTAGTTTATACACTCTGCAGAGGTTTGCGCACTTTTCCCCACATGACTCGATCGCCTCCGTTTGTTTTCTCGCACTACATGGTGTTTGAGAAACGGATGACCGAGACATAGTCTTTCAGAAGCGCTAGCACCTTACGATCGGGTAGACCGTACCACCTACAACCCCTACATCTGCTAGTCTACCACTGTAAGAGTTCGCACAACTTAGTCAACTATGCCAGAGCCCATAGTAGCATGTGGCTGCACACGGAAGTTTCTAGCATGAATTATCTTATGATCCCTTTGAGCCTGGGTGGCGGTCCAAAAAAATAGGAAAGTCCTGATAGACATCAGGTGCCTCAATCCACCCAGATGTGTGTTTAAGTTGCCACCTTAGATAAACCATTAATTAACAATACTCACATCTGTCATGGATATCACTCACCCAATCCATGTCTACTAGCATAGCATGGCATAATAAGCAAACGTATAAGTAACTCCCAAAGGTTTCATAATAATACAGGTGATAGGTACTACCTCATCTACTTCCCATCCCATAGTTTAATTAGATCCTAATCATGCAATGTGAGGGGATTGATCTAATGCAATAAAAACATGGGTTGTAGAAAAGGTATGATCAAAGTGTTACTTGCCTTGCTGATGATTCGTGAGACCTAGGGATTCGAAGTAACAGGCGGCGCAATCCGGGTGATCTATCGCAGACAAACAACAAGCACACAATAAGTACTCATCTAATGCACAGGTAAAACTCAAACAAGAGAACGAACCAGAAGGTTCAACTTAAGAACTCCGGTTGCAAAGAAAGAAAGAACCAAACAGACGACGGAAAAACAAACGACGGAAGAAAACAACTCGGTTCTAGCAAGTTGAAACTAGGTCAAATTTTACCGGGCAAAAAACTTGTTTAAGTTGATTAGACGGAACGGCGGTTTCGAAACGAAACTCCAGGCGCTTGAATCACCTGATTCCGATAAACGAGCGAGAAGATAAACTAGAACGAAGATCGGATCTGAGATCGCGATCGCGGAATAAATCCGACGAAAGAAAAGAGACGAACGGTTAATCGAACGGGCGTTCGTTAACCTAGAAGAATCCGGTGATCACGTTCGTTAGGACGAACGGTCTGGCGAACGGTCCAAAGGCAACTAAATCGGAAAAGAAAATGAATCCGATCTAGGGTTTCGGAAGAAAATCGAAACAAAAACTGATCTAGAAAACCGGAACGGTTTAGAGAAGAAAAGAATCGGAACGATTAGAAGAAAACGATCCGAGGAAAAGAGACGCGGGCAACCTCTGGCGGGGTCTCCGGCGAGGGGCTCCGGCGGCGTGGCGTAGGGCGGCGGCGGCGGCGTGGGCACAAGGTGCGGGGGCAGCGTGTGTGGGGTGGCGCGGCGGCGGTGTAGGGCGTGGGGTGGGGTGCGGCTTGGG
>NC_041388.1:532149777-532195620 GCF_002162155.2 Triticum dicoccoides
TTTAGAGGGGGGGGGGTGTTGGGGTATTTATATTAGGGAGGGAAGGGGGTTTCTTGGTGTAGGGGACAAGAAATAGAGTAGGAGAAGGAATGCTAAAAGAAAAAGGAAAACGGAACAAAGGAAAAAAGGGCTAGCCTAGAGTCCAACTAGGACTCGGCTTAGACGGCGGCGGCGGCTGCCTGCCCGCGCCTGGCGCGCAGGGAGGCTGGGGCTGGGGCGCAGCGGCTGGCTGGGCCTTGGCCCGGCTGGCCGGCGGGGCGCTGCTCCTTTTTTTTTAAAATCGGTTTCGCGCGCAGAAAAAAACAAAGAAAAAGAAAACTAAACGAACTCCAAAAATTCTAAAGTAAATTTTCCCCGACTCCTAAAAATGAGTTGAACAAATGAACTTTACTCCGGACCTAAAATGCAATTTTTGAAAACACGCATTTTCCCTATCCAAAGAAAAAAACAAATAAACACCAGAAAACAAAATTTGATCTATTTATTAAATCTTTATTTTTCCTAACTTTGGGAAAGTCATATTATTCACTCTCTCATATATTTTGACACCGGAAAAATTATTGAAGATGAAATAAATAAATCAAATGATCCTCTTTTCAAATTCGAGAAAACTCTCAAATATGAAAATAACGAAATCTCCAACTCTCTCCGAGGGTCCTTGAGTTGCGTGAAATTTCTAGGATCGGGCAAAATGCAAGAAAATATGATATGCATGATGATCTAATGTATAACATTCCAAATTGAAAATTTGGGATGTTACAAACCTACCCCCCTTAAGATGAATCTTGCCCTCGAGATTCGGGTTGGCTAGAAAATAGGTGAGGGTGGTCCTTGAGCAAATCTTCCTCTCTCTCCCAGGTGGCTTCATCCTCTGAGTGGTGGTTCCACTGAACTTTGCAAAACTTGATAACCTTGCTGCGGGTAACTCTGCTGGCATAATCGAGAATCTTGACTGGCTTCTCCTCATACGTTAAGTCGTCCTTCAACTGAATCGCTTCGAGTGGTACTGTATCTCTTAGCGGTACCTTCGCCATCTCGGCATGACATTTCTTCAGCGTAGAAACATGGAATACATCATGAACTCCTGGCAGTCCCTCTGGTAATTCCAACTTATAAGCGACTTCTCCCATACGTTGCAAGATCTTGTATGGTCCAAAGAAACGTGGTGCTAATTTTCCCTTAACTCCAAAGCGCTTAACTCCTCGAAGTGGGGATACTCAAAGATAAACTCTGTCTCCGGTTTCGTAAACTGTCTCCTTGTGTTTAGAATCTGCGTAGCTCTTCTGCCTGGACTGGGCTACCTTGAGCCTATCGCGAATCAACTTAACTTTCCGTTCAGACTCCTTAATCAAATCTGGTCCAAAGAATTGACGGTCTCCAACTTCGTCCCATGACAACGGTGTCCCGCACCTCCTTCCGTATAAAGCTTCGAAAGGTGCCATCTTCAAACTGGTTTGATAACTATTGTTATAAGAAAACTCCGCATACGACAAGTTATCGTCCCAACTAGATCCATAATCTAGTGCACAAGCTCTCAGCATATCTTCTAAAATCTGATTGACTCTTTCGGTCTGTCCATCTGTCTGCGAATGAAAAGCTGTGCTGAACTCTAGTCTGGTTCCTAAAGTTTCATGCAACTGCTTCCAAAACTTTGAGGTAAATTGGGTTCCTCTATCAGATACGATACTCCTCGGAACTCCATGCAAACAAATGATCCTAGTCATGTATATCTTCGCCAACTTAGCACTGGTGTAAGTGGTCTTAACTGGAATGAAATGTGCTACCTTCGTCAAACGATCCACTACTACCCATATCGAGTCATAGCCTGCTTTCGTCCTGGGTAGTCCAGTGATAAAATCCATGCCTATCTTATCCCACTTCCATTCGGGTATCGGCAATGGTTGTAACAATCCTGCTGGCTTCTGATGCTCTGCCTTTACTCTCTGACATACGTCACAAACTGCTACATATGCTGCAATATCCTTCTTCATTCCGGTCCACCAGAATGTTTCCTTTAAATCCAAATACATCTTGGTATTCCCTGGGTGAATCGAATACGGTGAATCATGTGCCTCTTGCAAAATCAACTTCCTGATCTCAGGGTCATTTGGCACATAAACACGGTCCTCAAACCATAAGGTGTCGTGCTCATCCTCACGAAATCCCTTTGCTTTTCCTTCGCTCAATTTCTCTTTTATAGCAGCAATCTCCTTGTCAGATTTCTGAGCTTCTCTGATTTTATCCATCAATGTTGACTGAATCTCCAATGCTGCTACATAGCCTCTCGGAACTATTTCCAAACATAGCTCACGAAGGTTTTCTGCTAACTCCTTTGGTACTTCTCCCGTCACTAGGGTGTTGACATGGTTCTTACGGCTCAATGCGTCAGCTACTACATTAGCTTTTCCGGGATGGTAATGCAATCTCATGTCATAATCCTTGATGAGCTCCAACCATCTCCTTTGTCGGAGGTTCAACTCCTTCCGAGTGAAAATGTACTTCAAACTCTTGTGATCCGTGTACACCTCACAATGATTTCCAATGAGGAAATGTCTCCACGTTTTCAATGCATGCACTACGGCTGCTAACTCCAAATCATGCGTGGCATAATTCAATTCATGAGGCTTCAGTCGCCGTGAAGCATACGAAACAACTCTTCCTTCCTGCATAAGCACTGCTCCAAGTCCTCGACGTGAAGCGTCGCAATACACCTCATAATCCTTGGTCTGATCTAGCAAAATCAATACTAGTGAGGTAACCAAACGTTTCTTCAACTCCTGGAAACTAGACTCACACTCCTCAGTCCAATTGAACTTAGTATCCTTCTTCAACAACTCCGTCATAGGCTTCGCAATCCTTGAGAAATTCTCAATAAATCTCCGGTAGTATCCTGCGAGTCCAAGAAAACTCCGGATCTCTCCAACTGTTGTTGGGGCTTCCCATTTGGTTACGGTCTCAACCTTTGTGGGGTCAACTGCTATACCTTCTCCGGATATAACGTGTCCGAGGAATCCAACTTCCTTCAACCAAAATTCGCATTTGCTGAATTTGGCATATAACTGATGTTCCCTTAGTTTCTCCAAAACCAAACGCAAATGTTCCTTATGCCCCTCTTCATTCTTTGAATAAACCAGGATGTCATCAATGAACACTACGACGAACTTATCCAAAAACCTCATAAACACTTTGTTCATCAGGTTCATGAAATAGGTAGGTGCATTAGTCAATCCAAATGACATAACGGTATACTCATACAATCCATATCTCGTGGTGAATGCTGTCTTAGGTATGTCCTGCTCTCAAATCTTCAACTAATGGTACCCTGATCGCAAATCAATCTTGGAAAACACTTTAGCTCCTTGTAATCGATCAAACAGATCGTTGATCATTGGCAGTGGGTATTTGTTCTTGATGGTTACTTCATTCAATCCCCGATAATCTACAACCATCCTTAATGATCCATCCTTCTTTTCCACTAGAAGTACGGGTGATCCCCAAGGCAAAGAACTTGGGCGAATGTAACCTTTATCCAATAACTCCTTAATCTGATTCTTAATTTCTACCAAATTCCTTGCTGGCATCTGGTATGGTCGCTTCGATATTGGGCCTGTACCTGGCAATAACTCAATCAAAAACTCAATGTCTCTATCCGGTGGCATGCCTGGTAATTCCTCAGGAAATACATCAGGAAAATCCTTTACCACTGGTACCTCTTCTTGGACAACTCCTGTTAGGCAGTTTACTTGTGTCCTGTTTGGCACATGCCGGATACATACTTGATCCTTCTTCCTTCTGGTGTGGTAAGCAAAATTGACTTACTAGCACAATCGATGTTTCCTCCATACATCGACAACCAATCCATGCCTAATATCACATCCAATCCTTGGGATTCCAATACTATTAGGTCTGAGGGAAACACATAGTTACCAATCCTTAATGGTAACCGATCACACCATCATCTAGCCATGAACTCCGCTCCTGGTGAGCTTACGATCATGGGTGACCTAAGGGCTTGGGTTGGCAGGTTATATTTATCCACAAATCCCCTTGATATGTATGAATGCGATGCACCAGTGTCAAAAAGAACAAGTGCGGTAAATGACTTAACCAAAAACTTACCGATTACTGCATCGGGTTGATCTTCAACCTCCTCCACATTAACGTGGTTCACCTGTCCCCTATTGAAAGGGTTCGGCTTCTTCCCAGAGCTTCCATTGCCATTTCCATTCTGGCCTTCAGGACATTCATTTGCATAATGCCCTGGCTTCGAACACTTATAGCAAGTGACGTGGCTCAAATCCTTCTTGGCTGGGGTCGATGGGGTGGTCCGGTTCTGGCCGTTGCTTCCTCCATTCCCATTACCATTCTTGTGGTCATTATGGTTGTGCGAGCTACCTCCTCCATGGGTGTGCTGAAACTGAAATCCCGGTTTAGGGGTAAAACGGGGCTTCTGCTGGGCTCCAGAGTTATACTTCCCCTGTCCATACTTCCTCTTACGGTTCTCAATCTGCTGTTGCTTTCCTTCAATCATGATGGCACGATCTACCAACTCCTGGTAGTTGTTGAAAGTGGCTACCATCAACTGCATGCTTAGCTCATCATTCAATCCTTCCAGAAACTTCTCCTGCTTAGTTGCATCCGTAGCAACGTCATCTGGGGCATAACATGCTAACTTGCTGAAGTCGTCAACGTACTGGCCAACTGTCCTTCCTCCTTGGCGTAAGTTGCGAAACTCACGCTTCTTCAGGGCCATAGCTCCTGCTGAAACATGGGCAGTGCGGAAAGCTTGCTGAAATTGATCCCATGTGACAGTGTCAATTGGGTAAGTGGCTGTGAAATTCTCCCACCATGCTGCCGCGGGTCCGTCAAGCTGGTGAGCGGCAAACTTCACCTTCTCCGCATCCGTGCATCCTGCAGTGGTCAACTCCCTTCCTATCTTGCGGAGCCAATCGTCTGCTACTATCGGCTCGGTGCTACTGGAAAACACCGGCAGATTCAGCCTAAGGAAACGGGCTAAGTGGTCAACAGGTGGTGGTGGTGGTGGTGGGTTGTTGTTGTTCTGCTGGTTCTGGACTAACATCTGCATCAATTGATTCTGCTGTTGGATCAACTGAGTGAGCTCCGGTGGAAATCCATTGTCACGTCTCGGAGGCATCTGAGGGTTTAGAAAAGACGAGAATTGAGAATAGAGTGAGGTCTAAAGGGAAACACTACCCATATGCACATGAGAAAATTCACACAAAATCACTTCAATCAATCAAACAAGGGCTTACAAACGATCTAAAACTATCGCAAAAGTGCTCGAACTATAATGTTCACATGGGGGAATACTACTACTATTTGGTGGTCATCTAGAAATTTGAACCGATGGAAGACTCCATGATATCTGCTCCAGCTTCGTCTTCAAAGTCGGGTTCACTTGGATCCGAATCGGTGTCGTCGATGATGATGTAGTTGTCCGGACATGCGACGTACTCGTCCTCCTCCTTGGATGCTAACTTCCTCTTGAGTTCTTCAATCTCCTGCTTAAGATCACCATTGTGCCTTGCTAGAGCTATGATCTCGTCCATGTAGTCCTTGCATGTAGACTTCAGTTCTCCTTCTAGTTCGATGATCCTTGCCTTCGCATTCTTCAACTCTATCATATCATTGCACATCTGGTTCTCGTGGCGTCGAATGTGCTGGTTTAACTCATGGATGAAAGATGCAATGGATCTATCCTTCTTGGTACTGACTAACTCCCATTGTTCATCTCGGCGTCCGCAAATCTGGTAGATAGTGTCCTTGAGGTCTTCTTGATAAACTTCTCCAATGCGTCCTATGGTGATATGGGCTGCCATGCTCCTTCCCAGACTCCAGGTTGGTGCATGGAAAACACTATCTATAGGCTTCGTGATTGGCGCGAATGTTCTTCCCGGGACGTGAGCTTGAATCTTCCAGCGCTCCTCTTCAGGCAGAGTGGCGTTGAAGGTTCCCGTGAAGCTTGGTAATCCAATGTTCAGGTACTTGGTGACTTCCTTCAAGTGAAATCCAAAAGGTGTGCCTTCATCTGGTTGAGCGTACTTAATCTTCACGTTCGTCATCCTAATAGAGTAGAAAAGATGAGGAGTTAGAAAATGAGAAGAGAAGGGTGTTCTATGGCTTTAACTTAGTGGTCGTGTCCTACAGTCAGCGTGTGCTCTGATACCATTCTCTGTAGCGACCCGACCCGAATGGATCAAGTGCTCTGTGCTCAGGTGTCATCCCTGGATCAGTAATGCTGACACCACATAGTACATAGAAGGATTTATAGCAGAGTGGCAATCACACACTTATTACAGCGTTGTCTCAAAGAGAACTTATTACAATAAATATGGCTTAAGGCCATCTAGTGTCGATAACAGCGGAAGACTTGGAAGATAAATGGGTCCATCAACTCCAACGGCATCACTGAGTATAGAACCACGACCTAAAAGCACCTTATTCGTCGTCTGAAAAGTCTGCAACATGAGAAGTTGCAGCCCGAAAATGGGTCAGCACATGGAATATGCTGGCAAAATAACACATAGAGAGTAATGGAATGAAACAACTATACTATATGCATATATGGCTGGTGGAAAGCTCTATGGTTACAGTTTTTGCGTAAAGCCAGTTTTTCCCTACTGCAAAGGAATAAATTTATTTAACTATCATGGTGGTTGTGAAACATTGAGAATGGTTGACAGCATTCTCAATCCCAATTAAGTGAACAATTAAAACCCAACAACATTAATTAGAAGTAACATGTTGAGATTCACATGATATTCAGGTACTAGATACTCAAGTTGTCCATAACCGGGGACACGGCTAATCATGATTAGTTTATACACTCTGCAGAGGTTTGCGCACTTTTCCCCACATGACTCGATCGCCTCCGTTTGTTTTCTCGCACTACATGGTGTTTGAGAAACGGATGACCGAGACATAGTCTTTCAGAAGCGCTAGCACCTTACGATCGGGTAGACCGTACCACCTACAACCCCTACATCTGCTAGTCTACCACTGTAAGAGTTTGCACAACTTAGTCAACTATGCCAGAGCCCATAGTAGCATGTGGCTGCACACGGAAGTTTCTAGCATGAATTATCTTATGATCCCTTTGAGCCTGGGTGGCGGTCCAAAAAAACAGGCAAGTCCTGATAGACATCAGGTGCCTCAATCCACCTAGATGTGTGTTTAAGTTGCCACCTTAGATAAACCATTAATTAACAATACTCACATCTGTCATGGATATCACTCACCCAATCCACGTCTACTAGCATATCATGGCATAATAAGCAAACGTAGAAGTAACTCCCAAAGGTTTCATAATAATACAGGTGATAGGTACAACCTCATCTACTTCCCATCCCACAGTTTAATTAGATCCTAATCATGCAATGTGAGAGGATTGATCTAATGCAATAAAAACATGGGTTGTAGAAAAGGTATGATCAAAGTGTTAGTTGCCTTGCTGATGATTCGCGAGACCTAGGGATTCGAAGTAACAGGCGGCGCAATCCGGGTGATCTATCGCAGACAAACAACAAGCACACAATAAGTACTCATCTAATGCACAGGTAAAACTCGAACAAGAGAATGAACCAGAAGGTTCAACTTAAGAACTCCGGTTGCAAAGAAAGAAAGAACCGAACAGACGACGGAAAAACAAACGGCGGAAGAAAACAACTCGGTTCTAGCAAGTTGAAACTAGGTCAAATTTTACCGAGCAAAAAACTTGTTTAAGTTGATTAGACGGAACGGCGGTTTCGAAACGAAACTCCAGGCGCTTGAATCACCTGATTCCAATGAACGAGTGAGAAGATTAACTAGAACGAAGATCGGATCTGAGATCGCGATCGCGGAATAAATCCGACGAAAGAAAAGAGACGAACGGTTAATCGAACGGACGTTCGTTAACCCAGAAGAATCCAGTGATCACGTTCGTTAGGACGAACGGTCCAAAGGCAACTAAATCAGAAAATAAAACGAATCCGATCTAGGGTTTCGGAAGAAAATCGAAACAAAAACCGATCTAGAAAACTGGAACGGTTTAGAGAAGAAAAGAATCAGAACGATTAGAAGAAAACGGTCCGAGGAAAAGAGATGCGGGGCAACCTCCGGCGAGGTCTCCGGCGAGGGGCTCCAGCGGCGTGGCGTAGGGCGGCAGCGGCGTGGGCACAAGGTGCGGCGGCGGCGTGTGTGGGGTGGCGCGGCGGCGGTGTAGGGCGCGGGGTGGGGTGCGGCTTGGGGCTTGGGGCTTGGGGTTTGATTTGATGGGTTTAGATGGGGGGTGTTGGGGTATTTATATTGGGGAGGGAAAGGGGTTTCTTGGTGTAGGGGACAAGAAATAGAGTAGGAGAAGGAATCCTAAAAGAAAAAGGAAAACGGAACAAAGGAAAAAAAAGGGCTAGCCTAGTGTCCAACTAGGACTCGGCTTAGATGGTGGTGGCGACTGCCTGCCCGCGCCTGGCGCGCAGGGAGGCTGGGGCTGGGGCGCAGCGGCTGGCTGGGCCTTGGCCCAGCTGGCCGGCGGGGCGCTGCTCCTTTTTTTTTAAATCGGTTTCGCGCGCAGAAAAAAACAAAGAAAAAGAAAACTAAACGAACTTCAAAAATTCTAAAGTAAATTTTCCCCAACTCCTAAAAATGAGCCGAACAAAATGAACTTTACTCCGGACCTAAAATGCAATTTTTGAAAACACGCATTTTTCCCTATCCAAAGAAAAAAACAAATAAACACCGGAAAACAAAATTTGATCTATTTATTAAATCTTCATTTTTTCTAACTTTGGGAAAGTCATATTATTCCCTCTCTCATATATTTTGACACCGGAAAAATTATTGAAGATGAAATAAATAAATCAAATGATCCTCTTTTCAAATTCGAGAAAACTCTCAAATATGAAAATAACGAAATCTCCAACTCTCTCCGAGGGTCCTTGAGTTGCGTGAAATTTCTAGGATCGGGCAAAATGCAAGAAAATATGATATGCATGATGATCTAATGTATAACATTCCAAATTGGAAATTTGGGATGTTACATAACCAATAGCGGAACCTGGATTCTCATATTGGTTCCTACATATTCTATGAAGATCTTTATTGGTCAACCGCATAACAGCAGACGTTGTTCCCTTTGTCATCGGTATGTTACTTGCCCGAGATTCGATCATCGGTATCATCATACCTAGTTCAATCTCATCACCGGCAAGTCTCTTTACTTGTTCTGTAATGTATCATCCCATGACTAACTCATTAGTCACATTGCTTGCAAGGCTCATACTGATGTGCATTACCGAGAGGGCCTAGAGATACCTCTCCGATACACGGAGTGACAAATCCTAGTATCGATCTATGCCAACTCAATAAACACCATTGGAGACACCTGTAGAGCATCTTTATGATCACCCAGTTATGTTGTGACGTTTGATAGCACACAAGGTGTTCCTCCGGTATTCGTCAGTTGCATAATCTCATAGTCATAGGAACATGTATAAGTCATGAAGAAAGCAACAACAATAAACTAAACGATCATAGTGAAGGAAATATGCCCTAGAGGCAATAATAAAGTTATTATTTATTTCCTTATATCATGATAAATGTTTATTATTCATACTAGAATTGTATTAACTGGAAACATAATACATGTGTGAATACATAGACAAATAGAGTGTCACTAGTATGCCTCTACTTGACTAGCCTGTTGATCAAAGATGGTTATGTTTCCTAGCCGTAGACATGAGTTGTCATTTGATTAACGGGATCACATCATTAGGAGAATGATGTTATTGACATGACCCATTCCGTTAGCTTAGCACCTGATCATTTAGTATGTTGCTATTGCTTTCTTCATGACTTATACATGTTCCTATGACTATGAGATTATGCAACTCCCGTTTGCCGGAGGAACACTTTGTGTGCTATCAAACGTCACAACGTAACTGGGTGATTATAAAGGTGCTCTACAGGTGTCTCCAATGGTACATGTTGGGTTGGCGTATTTCGAGATTAGGATTTGTCACTCCGATTGTCGGAGAGGTATCTCTGGGCCCTCTTGGTAATGCACATCACTTAAGCCTTGCAAGCATTGCAACTAATGAGTTAGTTGTGGGATGATGTATTACGGAACAAGTAAAGAGACTTGCCGGTAACGAGATTGAACTAGGTATTGAGATACGACGATCGAATCTCGGGCAAGTAACATACCGATGACAAAGGGAACAACGTATGTTGTTATGCGGTCTGACCGATAAAAGATCTTCGTAGAATATGTAGGAGCCAATATGAGCATCCAGGTTCCGCTATTGGTTATTGACCGGAGACATGTCTCGGTCATGTCTTCATTGTTCTCGAACCCGTAGGGTCCGCACGCTTAAGGTTTCGATGACAGTTATATTATGAGTTTATGCATTTTGATGTACCGAAGTTTGTTCGGAGTCCCGGATGTGATCACGGACATGACGAGGAGTCTCAAAATGGTCGAGACATAAAGATTGATATATTGGAAGCCTATATTTGGATATCGGAAGTGTTCCGAGTGAAATCGGGATTTTACCGGAGTACCGGGAGGTTACCGGAACCCCCCGGGAGGTATATGGGCCTTAGTGGGCCTTAGTGGAAGAGAGGAGAGGTGGCCAGGGCTGGGCCGCGCGCCCCTCCCCCCTAGTCCGAATAGGACAAGGAGAGGGGGCCGGCGCCCCCCTTCCTTCTCTCTCTCCTCTTTCCCCTCCTCCCGAATCCTATTCCAACTAGGAAAGGGGGGGAATCCTACTCCCGGAGGGAGTAGTACTCCTCCTGGCGCGCCCTCTCCTGGCCGGCCGCACCCCCCCTTTGATCCTTTATATACGGAGGCAGGGAGCACCCCAAGAGACAGAAGTTGATCCACATGATCATATTCTTAGCTGTGTCCGGTGCCCCCTTTCACCATAGTCCTCGATAATATTGTAGCGGTGCTTAGGCGAAGCCCTGCGATGGTAGAACATCAAGATCATCACTACGCCGTCATGCTGACGGAACTCTTCCCCGACACTTTGCTGGATCGGAGTTCGGGGATCGTCATCGAGTTGAACGTGTGCTAGAACTCGGAGGTGCCGTAGTTTTGGTGCTTGATCGGTCGGGCCGTGAAGATGTACGACTACATCAACCACGTTGTGCTAACGCTTCCGTTGTCGATCTACAAGGGTACGTAGATTACACTCTCCCCTCTCATTGCTATGCATCACCATGATCTTGCGTGTGCGTAGGATTTTTTTTGAAATTACTACGTTACCCAACACATAGTGCTAAGCTAACGTATGGGTCTAGTCCATCACATCATTGTCTAATGATGTGACCCCGTTGATCAAATGACAACACATGTATATGGCTAGGAAACTTAACCACCTTTGATTAATGAGCTAGTCAAGTAGAGGCATACTAGGGACACTTTATTTGTCTATGTATTCACACATGTAATAAGTTTCCGGTTAATACAATTCTAGTATGAATAATAAACATTTATCATGATATAAGGAAATATAAATAACAACTTTATCATTGCCTCTAGGGCATAGTTCCTTCAGTCTCCCACTTGCACTAGAGTCAATAATCTAAATTACACAGTAATGATTGTAACACCCATGGAGTCTTGGTGCTAATCATGTTTTGCTTGTGAGAGAGTCTTAGTCAACGGGTCTGCAACATTCAGATCCGTATGTATCTTGCAAATGTCTATGTATCCCTCCTTGACTTGATCGTGGATGGAATTGAAGCGTCTCTTGATGTGCTTGGTTCTCTTGTGAAATCTGGATTCCTTTGCCAAGGCAATTGCACCAGTATTGTCACAAAAGATTTTCATTGGACCCGATGCACTAGGTATTACACCTAGATCAGATATGAACTCCTTCATCCAGACTCCTTCGTTTGCTGCTTCTGAAGCAGCTATGTATTCTGCTTCACATGTAGATCCCACCACAATGCTCTGCTTAGAACTGCACCAACTGATAGCTCCACCATTCAATAAAAACACGTATCCGGTTTGTGACTTAGAGTCATCCGGATCAGTGTCAAAGCTTGCATCGATGCAACCGTTTACGAGGAGCTCTTTGTCACCTCCATAAACGAGAATCATATCCTTAGTCCTTTTCAGGCATTTCAGGATGTTCTTGACCGCTGTCCAGTGACCCACTCCTGGATTACTTTGGTACCTCCATGCTAAACTAATAGCAAGGCACACATCAGGTCTAGTACACAACATTGCATACATGATAGAACCTATGGCTGAGGCATATGGAATGACTTTCATTTTCTCTCTATCTTCTGCAGTGGTCGGGCATTGAGTCTGACTCAACTTCGCACCTTGTAACACAGGCAAGAACCCTTTCTTTGCTTGATCCATTTTGAACTTCTTCAAAACTTTATCAAGGTATGTGCTTTGTGAAAGTCCAATTAAGCGTCTTGATCTATCTCTATAGATCTTGATGCCCAATATATAAGCAGCTTCATCGAGGTCTTTCATTGAAAAATTCTTATTCAAGTATCATTTTATGTTATTCAGAAATTCAGTATCATTTCTGATCAACAATATGTCATCCACATATAATATCAGAAATGATCTCCCACTCACTTTCTTGTAAATACAGGCTTCTCCAAAAGTCTGTATAAAACCTTATGCTTTGATCACACTATCAAAGCGTATATTCCAACTCTGAGATGCTTGCACCAGTCCATAAATGGATCGCTGGAGCTTGCACACTTTGCTAGCACCTTTTGGATCGACAAAACCTTCCAGTTGCATCATATACAACTCTTCTTTAAGATATCCATTAATGAATGCATTTTTGACATCCATTTGCCAAATTACATAATCATAAAATGCGGCAATTGCTAACATGATTCGGACGGACTTAAGCATCGCTACGGGTGAGAAGGTCTCATCGTAGTCAGCTCCTTGAACTTGTCGAAAACCTTCTGCAACAAGTCGAGCTTTATAGACAGTAATATTACCGTCAGCGTCAGTCTTCTTCTTGAAGATCCATTTATTCTCTATGGCTCGCCGATCATCGGGCAAGTCAATCAAAGTCCACACTTTGTTCTCATACATGGATCCCATCTCAAATTTCATGGCCTCAAGCCATTTCGCGGAATCTAGGCTCATCATCACTTCCTCATAGTTCGTAGGTTCGTCATGGTCAAGTAACATGACTTCCAGAACAGGATTACCGTACCACTCTGGTGCGGACCTTACTCTGGTTGACCTACTAGGTTCGGTAGTAACTTGATCAGAAGTTTCATGATCATCATTAGCTTCCTCACTAATTGGTGTAGGAATCACTGGAACTGATTTCTGTGATGAACTACTTTCCAATGAGGGTGAAGGTACAATTACCTCATCAAGTTTTACTTTCCTCCCACTCACTTCTTTCGAGATAAACTCCTTCTCTAGAAAGGATCCATTCTTAGCAAAAAAATTCTTGCCTTTGAATCTGTGATAGAAGGTGTACCCAATAGTCTTATTTGGGTATCCTATGAGGACACATTTCTCCGATTTGGGTTCGAGCTTATGATGTTGAAGCTTTTTCACATAAGCATCGCAGCCCCAAACTTTAAGAAACAACAAGCTGGGTTTCTTGCCAAACCACAGTTCATATGGCGTCGTCTCAATGGATTTCAATGGTGCCCTATTTAACGTGAATGCAGCCGTCTCTAAATCATAATGAAAGTGCTAGTTATCGACTAGAGGGGGGGTGAATAGGCAATTTTTAAGAAAGTCTTCAAAACACGAGGGCTTTGAATACAAACAGTAGAAATGAACCTATTGATATGCAGCGGAAGGTAGACTACACTAGATAAGCCATAGTCAAGTAAGCAATGAAGTGAAAGCACGGAGACTATCAGCAGCTAGGTAGTATGGATAAAGATGGAAGATAGTATGAAGCCAATCAACAACAGTCTTCACACAGTGAAGTCAATCAGATCATGCAAGAAGGCAATGACTTCATGAAGACAAATAGTAAGTAAAGAGAGGTAAGAGATAGAACCAGTTGCTTGGTGAGGACAGATATTTTTTGGACCAGTTCCAGTTGCTGTGACAACTGTACGTCTGGTTAGGGAGGTTGAGATTCAACTCAGAAGACCGCGTCTTCACCTTATTCCCCTTGAGATAAGGACACACAGTCCTCGCCCAATCACTCTGGTAAGTCTTCAAGGGAGACTTCCAAACCTTCATAGACTTTGTTCACCAGCGATCCACAATGACTCTTGGATGCTCAAAACGCGATGGCTAACCGGCTGGAGGATTCACAATCCTCAAGTGTAACAAGTCTTCAGATCACGCAGACAGAAAGACTTCAGTGATGCCTAACACTCTTTGGCTTTGGGTGTTTAGGGCTTTGTCCTCGCAAGGATTTCTCTCTCAAAGGCTTCGGAGGTGGGTTGCTCTCAAACGACAAAAGCCATGCACTAACTCTGAGCAGCCACCAATTTATGGTGTAAGGGGTGGGTGAGGGAGTCCTGGATTAGAGGGTGTCCGGATGGCCGGACTATACCTTCAGTCGGACTCCTGGACTATGAAGATACAAGATTGAAGACTTCGTCCCGTGTCCGGAAGGGACTTTCCTTAGCGTGGAAGGCAAGCTTGGCGATACGGATATGTAGATCTCCTACCATTGTAACCGACTTTGTGTAACCCTAACCCTCTACGGTGTCTATATAAACCGGAGGGTTTTAGTCCATAGGACAACATACAAAACAACAATCATACCATAGGCTAGCTTCTAGGGTTTAGCCTCTCCGATCTCGTGGTAGATCTACTCTTGTACTACCCATATCATCAATATTAATCAAGCAGGACATAGGGTTTTACCTCCATCAAGAGGGCCCGAACCTAGGTAAAACTTCGTGTCCCTTGCCTCCTGTTACCATCCGGCCTAGACGCACAGTTCGGGGCCCCCTACCCGAGATCCGCCGGTTTTGACACCGACATTGGTGCTTTCATTGAGAGTTCCTCTATGTCGTCGCCATTAGGCTTGATGGCTCCTACGAGCATCAAGAGCGATGCAGTCCAGGGTGAGACCTTCCTCCCCGGACAGATCTTCGTCTTCGGCGGCTTCGCACTGCGGGCCAATTCACTTGGCCATCTGGAGCAGATCAAAAGCTATGCCCCTGGACGTCAGGTCAGATTTGGAAGTTTAAACTACACGGCTGACATCCGCGGGGACTTGATCTTCGACGGATTCGAGCCACTTCCGAGCGCGCTGCACTGTCACGACGAGCATGATCTAGCTCTGCCGCCGAACAGTGCCCTGGACGCCGCACCCGCATCGGCTTCAACCCTTAATTCGGAGCCAACTGCGCCGATCGAGGATGGGTGGTTGGACGCCGCCTCAGGGGCTGCGATCCCAACGACGATCGAGCCGAACACCAGCCCCGCACTCCGCGAGACTCGTGACTCCAAGGAGCCGGACTCCTCTCTGGACTCCGAACCCTCCGCGCCCCTGCCAATCGAATCCGATTGGGCACCGATCATGGAGTTTACTGCCGCGGACATCTTTCAGCACTCGCCTTTCGACGATATTCTGAAGACACTAAAGTCTCTCTCTTTGTCAGGAGAGCCCTGGCCGGACTACGGTCAGCAAGGTTGGGATACAGACGATGAAGAAATTCAAAGCCCACCCACCACCCACTTTGTAGCCACTATCGACGATTTAACCGACATGCTCGACTTCGACTCCGAAGACATCGCCGATATGGACGCCGATGCAGGAGACAATGAAGAACCAGTGCCTATTGGGCCCTGGAAAGCCACCTCGTCATATGACATATACATGGTGGACACCCCAAAAGAAGGAGATGGCGATGGAACAGCGGACAATGACCCCTCCAAGAAACAGCCTAAGCGCCAGCGTCAGCGGCACCGCTCAAAATCCCGCCAAAGCAAATACGATGATTCCAACACGGGAGATAATAATACTCCGGAGAGTGCCGAAGAAAACCCCCTCTAGCCAGATTCAGCACAGGAGGACGGAGAAGCCAACCCTCATGAGAGAGCAGCAGACAGAGAGGTCGAGGACGATAATTATATGCCTCCCTCCGAAGACGAGGCAAGCCTCGACGGCAATCAATTCGTCGTGCCAAAGGATCCCGTTGAGCAAGAGCGTTTTCAACGCAGGCTTATGGCCACGGCAAGAAGCCTAAAAAAACAGCAACATCTTAGAGCTGATCAAGATTTGCTAGCCAACAGATGGACTGAAGTCCTTGCGGCCGAAGAGCATAAACTCGAACGCCCCTCCAAGAGCTACCCAAAGCGCAGGTTGCTACCCCGATTAGAGCAGGAAGCACTTAAACCTACATCACCAGCACTTGATACGGCCGACCGGCCACCTCATGGCCGCGACAGAGAGGCCTCTCGGCCCTCCACTCAAGCCGCACCCCGTACCAAGGCACGGGAAAATGCGCCAGACCTGCAAGATATGTTGGAGGACAAGGCAAGGCAAACAAGATCGATCTACGGATCGCGTGCGCGTCCCACGACTCGAGACGATAACCGTCACACCGGACACAAATCTGGTAGGGCCGAACACAGTAGACAAAGCTCATTGGAGCTACATCGTGTAAGCAAGGCCTTCATTACAGGCTTTTATTGGCCGACGGCCCGGGCAGACGCCCAGGACTTAGTCCAACTATGCGTCGATTGCCAGCTCTTTGCAAACCAAAGCCATATGCCACCCACCACCCTCCAAACTATCCGCATCACTTGGCCCTTCGCGTTCTGGGGGCTTGACATGGTTGGACCCCTTAAAGGCGGAACCCACAAGCAAAAATACTTACTGGTCATGGTGGATAAGTTCACCAAATGGATAGAAGCCAAGCCTGTTAAGACGGCCGAATCCGGACCGGTGATAGACTTTATATCCGGGGTTGTACACCGTTACGGCGTCCCCCACAACATCATCACTGATAATGGCACGAACTTTACGGCCGACGAGGTAAAACTCTGGTGCAAAAACATGGGCATCAAGCTCGATTATGCTTCCGTCTATCACCCACAAACTAACAGCCAGGTCAAACATGCAAATGGTCTTATCATGAGCGGCATCAAACCCAGATTAGTGCGGTCCCTCAAAGAATCTAACACGCACTGGGTAGAGGAGCTCGACTCCGTACTCTGGGGGCTGCGGACCATGCCGAATCGCACCACCGGATACACACCATTCTTTATGGTGTACGGCGCAGAGGCAGTTTTGCCTTGCGACATAATTCATGACTCACCTCGAGTGCGCATGTACGAAGAAAGAGAAGCTGAGCTCGATCGGCAGGACAGTTTGGACGCATTGGAGGAGGAGCATGACGTGGCAAAAGCCCGTTCCACATTCTATCAACAGCAGGCTCGAAGATACCAAAGCAGAGAAGTACGGGCCAAAAATTACAACGTTGGCGAATTAGTTCTACGCCCGCCGGACAAGAAAAAGGACAAACTCAAGACCAAGTGGGAAGGTCCCTTCATAATTGACCAAGTCCTGACTGGTGGAGCGTACCGCCTGCGAGATGCATCAAATAACCAACTCGAGCCGAACCCATGGAACGCAGCCCGTCTCCGAAGATTCTATGCCTAGCGCTGGACCTTGTGTTCGTCTCCTTCCTCTGTCCATTTTTTATATACTGTTTGTCTTACATTTCTCTCCTTCTCCCCTTCCTTTCTCTTATAGCCTTTAAAGGCTCATCAAATGACGTGCTATTCGCACTCATTAAACCTGGGGGCTTCTTTTAACAGAAGCTTATTTATACGGGCTTCATGCCCAACACATGTGTTACACTTTCGCATGTACCTTTTATTTCACCATTATATGCATCGATATGACTTAAGTTTTGGCCAAGCTGGGTTGCCTGGCTCCTGTGCTTACCCCTACGTTCCCGATTATTCGGCTAGGCGGTAAAGGGAGCACCTCTGCGATTGTTACTACCGGATCAGCCGGATGTGTACCTCAGACTGGGTGAAGCCGAAAGCTAGCGTTCTTAAGGGAATATTCGGTCGGTGACCTAAAAGATGTTCTTTTCACTTATTTATTTATGCGCCCCCAGATGCTTTTTCCCGCGTCTTTTTCGTAGAATGGGCATGCACTTTAGGGCATGCCTCCCAGGGAAAGGAACCCCTAACAGAACTATTCTCCCTGGAAGATGTTTCTTACTAACCATGTAATATAACATAACTAGTCGGGCACTTGTCTGTTCACGCACTAATGACCCCTACGCCTGGTCTCCATGCATTCCCCGGTTCTTATATAACCGCATGGGAGTTCGGACTCACTCCGGACCGTCAGGTCCCGAGGCTGAAGCAAAAAGGCCGGCCATGACAAACGATCTACAATCCGGCTAGAAGGCATTATAAATGTCAATTAAATTATGTAGTCATTCTGACTGATTGTATTCCTCTTCAATACCATCTAGCAGGCTGTCTAATTTACAGTCCTGCTGGGAATACTTTGCGGCCAATTCTACTTGGCCGTATACTAAGCTTACAGGAATCTCCTTCCCATCGGGCCCCACAGGACCGACCTCAGCCATGTGGTTGGGGTCAGCCTTTGTGTACCGCGTCTTCACCATGGCCCAGGCCTCCCTAGCGCCTTGACGGCAGGCCGATATCTTCCACAATCGGAAGCGCCGCCGTGCTCCCTTTAGCTTCTCCGCAAGCTCTCCAAGACCTTCGGGCATGGAGATGGATGGCCACAAGGCCTGGGCGACGCCTTGAATCGCCTGCTGAACTCGCTCGAGCAGTTGCGAGAGCTCGGGAAGAAGGTCACCCCTAGAACCGGGCATCTCCTCTGTAGGACGACCTGTTAGCACACCTACAGACATTACTCTGTTAGTCGACTTCCCCGCCGAACTTTTTTTCAAAGGTTCGTTCAAGCACTTACTAAATATGCCGCGCCAAAGCCGCTGATTCTCCTTCACGGAGTCTGACAGCTGGGCACGAACATCTTTCAGGTCGACGCCCAGCTTGGTGTTGGCATCTTGGAGATCGTTCTTCTCCCGCCTCACCTTTGTCAGCACCTTCTCACCAGCCTTCAGCTGGCGTAGGAGATGTTGCCTTTCCGGATTCAATCCGGCGCCATCTGCAATTTCATTTGTCAGATTCGCACCCATGCCGTGCTTCGCAAAATACTTATCTTTCGAAGTGTATATTACCAGAGGGGGTCTCCTTGGGCTCCCCCGCCGTGGCTAGTGCGGGCTCAAGTTGGGCTTTGCACTCTTCCAGCTCCTGGGACAGTAGGGAATTCTTTTCTGTAAGAACCTGCATAACAAATGATCCTTAAATCAGTTATTCTAACTGTTTCAAGTCTCGGGGGCTACTGGTATATATATAATTACCAAAATTTTCTTACCCGTATGTCTTTTACATATTGCTCCGTGGCTCTGGCTAGACCATTTTGAGCGGCATGGAAGTACGCATCTCCCGAATTGAAGGCATCTAATGCCTCTTGGGAGAAACAAGCGTCGTGAAGAATTGTCCGGCGACACCTGTGGTTCATGACACTCTCCACCTCATAGTTAGTGGCAGACAACCTGTCCACATCCTCCGTCGGAGGAGCGTCCGGTGCGCGCCTTGTGTTCGCCTCCGCCTCCGGACCAGGCTTTGGAGCCTGGCTGGTGGAGGCGCGATTGGCAGCCTCTCCGGATATAGTCCGACGAGGTCTCTTTATCCTGAAGAGAGCACGAGTGTTAATATGCCTTGAAGGTATACCACCTAGGATAAGGGGGTGCGCCATACCTTTGCGCTGACGCCTCGGTCCGGACTACACCTCTTTTCTGCCCACGGGGCCCTGCGGCCCCTTGTTGGCTTGTCGCCACAGGTTCGGCCTCCCGTCTCAAAAACCTCCCCTGCAAAGCTCGGTTGTAATCAGGAAACTGAAAACACGAAAGGGCAGACCCCTATTTGGGGTACTGGGACTTCGATCTTAGTTACCTGGGAGATCGGGATTAGCCCTGGGTAATCAGCCGTAATGGCCACCAAGGTGTTGTCCTTTCTCAATTGATGGAACACTCCATCAATCAGCTCCACAGATAAGTCCAGATCCTCTTGAGAGGCCGGGTCGAGGGACCGTCCTGGGTCCTCGGGTTGTGGAGGAGGGCTGTTTATTTCTTTAACAGCCTGGCGCAGTTCCTATGTTGAAGTCGTTAGACTGAATATTTAACAATGGGAATATAAAACGGATGGGCAAGTAAATGTGACCACTTACCCATCTTGGGGGATTGTACATAGAAAATCCACCCTGTGGGTTGACGCGGAGAAATTCCTCCTCTTCTCCCTTGTACAAAGCGGACAAGGTCTTTGTTAAAGCCACAGCCGAATCCGGTCCCTTATGGCCGTAATGGGTGGCATCGTCCTCCCCGTTGAAGTCCCACATGGGGTGGCCTCTATACTGTAGCGGCTGCACCCCTCGCATGATGCATGTGACCATGACCCCGATCATGGTCAGTCCGGAATGAGCTAACAATCTTATCCGGCCCATCGGGTAAAGGACATCCTTGTCACTTTCCCTCTGAGGGCTCCGTGGACGCCAACTTAGGCGCTTCTTTAGTGGAGCACTGTCGAACTCAGGGAGGCTGATCCGGACAAGATCCGGCAGCGGGGCGTCCTCTATGTAAAACCATTCCGAAGGCCAGTCCTCGGACGCCTTCTTTGGGGTTCCGGATAGATATCCGGTCCCGGCGATGCGCCACACTTCGGCTCCGCCCACTTGGTATATTGACCCCTTCCAAGAACGGGGCACAAGGCAGAATAGCTCTTTCCACAGCCCGAAATGAGCCTCAACACCCAAAAATAGCTCGTAGAGGGCTACGAAGCCCGCGATATGCAATACGGAGGAAGGCGTAAGATTGTGTAGCTGGAGGCCATAGAACTCCAGGAGCCCCCGGAGAAACGGATGGATTGGAAATCCGAGCCCTCTTATTAAATAAGGGACAAGGCATACCCGCTCTCCTTTAGAGGGATTAGGGGCACTCTCTGCTTGCTCTCCGCCATTATAGATGGCAAGACCGGCTCGAACCGGGACCATATAGGCCGGGGGGAGAAATACCATGGTCTAGAGCGTCACTAGCTCGCTATGCGGGATAGAGCATCTCTCCCAATATCCAGGCTGAGGGCTGGAAGGGCGAAAGGAGGAGTTGCGACGGCTGGCCATGGTGGAATGGACCTTTGTCGGATGCGCTCTGATGAACACTCGCGAAGGGGAGAAGGTGTGGTTTGGATCTAAATCCTCGTCCCCTTAAATGGGCGACTCATTTACGCGGCTAGGGGTGTGGATGTAAAAACACTTAGACTTTTCATATTCATTTGACACGTGGGAGACGGCCATTATTGGGCGTAGAAGCCAAGGAGCGCAACATTTACAAGAAACCGGACTTTATTCAACAGGTACACGGAATTTGGAGGAGAACCCGCCTTGCAATGCCGAAGACAATCTGCGCGCCGGACTCATCGTCATTGAAGCCTGGTTCGGGGGCTACTGAGGGAGTCCTGGATTAGGGGGTGTCCAGATGGCCGGACTATACCTTCAGCCGGACTCCTGGACTATGAAGATACAAGATTGAAGACTTCGTCCCGTGTCCGGAAGGGACTTTCCTTGGCGTGGAAGGCAAGCTTGGCGATATGGATATGTAGATCTCCTACCATTGTAACCGACTTTGTGTAACCCTAACCCTCTCCGGTGTCTATATAAACCGGAGGGTTTTAGCCCGTAGGACAACATACAGAACAACAATCATACCATAGGCTAGCTTCTAGGGTTTAGCCTCTCCGATCTCGTGGTTGATCTACTCTTGTACTACCCATATCATCAATATTAATCAAGCAGGACGTAGGGTTTTACCTCCATCAAGAGGGCCCAAACCTGGATAAAAACTTCCTGTCCCTTGCCTCATGTTACCATCCGGCCTAGACGCACAGTTTGGGACCCCCTACCCGAGATCCACCGGTTTTGACACCGATAGTGGGCTATTTATAGCCAGGAGGCAACTCGACCTGATTTGTCCGAAATGACCCTGGGTCACTAAGGAACTGACACGTGTCCAATGGTCAGATTTCAAACACACGCGACAACTTGACTTGGGCTACAAGTAAAGCTGACTTATCCAGCTCTGGATAAGATTTGCTCTCATTGTCTTCGCTCAAAGACATAGGATTTGGTTGAGCATCACTTCAGTCACTTTGACTTTGTTCACTTGGACCCCACTTAACAGTACGGTGGTTCCTATGACTCAACAAAGAAGAAAAGGAAACTACGAAACAACTATGTCTTCGAACTACATAGTCTTCATACGATGTCTTCTCATGTCATAGTCTTCAATGTGAATCACTTCACAGACCACCATTGTCTTCAATGTCTTCACACATTTTTAGGGGTCATCTCTGGTAGGTAAACCGAATCAATGAGGGACTACTACCTATATTATCCTGCAATTCTCACAAACACATTAGTCCCTCAGCCAAGTTTGTTGTCAATACTCCAAAACCAACTAGGGGTGGCACTAGATGCACTTACAATCTCCCCCTTTTTGGTGATTGATGACAAACCGGTTGAAATTTTCAATGGGGATAAAGGTATGTGAAATTGTAGGGGTAAAGGCATTGTCTTCATAAGTAGCAAAAGGGCCCCCCTGAAGATGTGCATATAAGTAGTTTGCTCTTGAATGCAAATGCACATGGCATGTTTTAATTGTGGATATCCTTTTAACTTTATAAATACAACTCATTATGAAAGTAAGGATATAACAAAGATAATGGCATGCATAAAGAGAAATGGACGTCTGCGGAATGACTTCATGCGGAATTTATCATCGCATCACAAAGTGGCAGACAGAGTGGCAGACGACCATCAAGTTTTAAGTGTTACAACCCAAAGAACCAAATGTATCAAAAATGGGAGTTGTAACCACTTAGCAAAAAGAGCAACCACCCATATGGACCCGCTTGAAGACTATCAACTCATATGCTTCTTCCCCTTTTGTCAGTAAGGACCAAAAAGGTTTGAAGACATAGAGTGTCTACTCATTCCCATCAGGAGTATATGAAGGCGCAGGGTCGACATTGACGTTCGGTGGTGCAGAGGGGCCTGGTGCAGTGTCGACACATGGTGAAGCCATGGCTTGTGAAGTGGCATCGTCTTCTTCTTCGACGACTCTTGCAACAACAGTTGCAGCCGAAGATGAATACTCCGAATCTTCAATTGGTGGAGTTTGACGCCATCTTGCATTGCGAGGAGGAGTGGAGTCAAATTTGAAACCCTCAGTGAAGCCATCTTCGCGAAGATCGTCTTCAGAGCAGAGAAGTGTGAGACTCTTTCAGGACCTCCTACAGGCTTCATGAGCAACAAATGAGTTCTTGGTGGCCAAGTTTCTGATGTGATTGACGTCCACCAAGATGCTCTGCATCTGACGCTTTAGCCAGTTGTGGTGCCTATATTGTTTCTGATGCAAGGCCACGAGAAGCTCTCAGTCATTAAGCACACGAGATCGCTTCCGAGGCCTTTGAGCAATGGTGTTGTGGCTTCAGTAGTTGCATGATGAGGTGCACGTGTATTGCCAGCCAGAGGATAGACACGAGTTGTAGCAAGAACTCCTTCAATGGGTTGCGTGAATCTTTGGCGATCAACATTATGAAGATAAAGAGGCTCCTTGGCAGGCTCAGGGTAGATGGCTTCAACAAACATATCAACCTCTGGCAAGAATATGAGATGGTTGCGCGCAGAGGGCTGATAGTTGATGGAAGAGTGAAGCATGATTAAGCGCATCACCCATGGAGCATAAAACTTCAGGCTAAAGAGATCAATTCCTGATGCAGCAAGTTGCCTAATGAAGAAATATTGAGCATTGAGCTGATGCCATTCAGAATATAGAACACCAATGTCTTCATCGCGCCTTCAAGCTTGGCTGCAGGAGAATGTCCTTTGACGGGCCATAGAGTTCGCCTAACAATGTGATAAATAGTCTGTGGCAGATACTCAAGGTCGTCGACAAAGAATTCCTTCGGATATTCAGCATCTTGTGGAAGTGGCTTCATCATGCTGAGCATCTGACTCATGTTTGGCTCAGGCTTCTGAAAGACGCTCTCCAATTCATTCCTATGTAGCTGACAACCAGGTTCATTGTATTCACCTGTAGTGGGCAGGGGAGTAAGCTTGATGATATCTTGAGCTTTGTCTTCATGGTGCACATCACCTGTCATCCACTCAAGGACCCAAGTCTTCGGATCCCTGTTGTAGCCACGAATGTGAAGAGTAGCATAGAACTGCAGCAGAAGCTCTTCGTTCCAATGCTCTTTATCAGTGACAAACTGCAGAAGGCCAACATCTCTGAAACGGTCTAAGGCTTCTTCCAAGCAGGGTAGTCCAGCAGTGGCTTCACAATCCAGACGCATGTGAGGAAAGATCCGCTCTTGATTGTATAAGACACATGAGTAATAACTGCGCCGCAGAAAGCTCCAGAAGCGATCAGATGAGATCTTTGGCTTCGAGTATGGGTTCTTGGCGCTGTCGAAGAATGTGTTGTGTGCCCTGAAGCTGTTGACACTGAACGAGCCTGGTGATGATGCAACACCGGGGAACCTTGGCAGTCTGGGCTTTGGCTTCTGGACCTGAGGCCTATGCTCCACATGGTATTCACATTGTGGTCCGAGAGCAGTGGGAGGAACCATGATTGGCCATTTCAAAGTGACCAACTGTCCATGATCGAAGGCCTGTTCAATTGTGTGAGGCCTAGGAGACGGAACAATGGCTTCAACATCCACATGGGCTTCAGGTTGCACACTAGCTTTGGGTGCAACATCAGCTTCAGGCGCCACATTGTCTTCAGCCATGACAACGTCATTGGCTTCAGCAGTGTTGGTTGTGGCCGCCTTAATGTTTTCAACCTCCTCTTCAGTAGCAGGAGGGTCGGGCACTGACACATTCTCCTCGAGAACAGCTTTTTGAGTGACAAGGGGTGTGGCAACTCTTTCTTCTTCTTGTCTTGGTTCTGGATTTTCTTCGGCTGATGCAGCCGGAATGTCTTCAACAGCTTTGGCTTCAGGCTCAGAGACATTCACAGTAGGAGTGGCTTCAGGAAACACTTCATGTGCAACTGAGCTTTGTTGCACTTCTCTTTCTGCAATGCTTGAGATGGTGACTGAAGGCCTAGGGCCTTTGCGAATCCTGTGGAATGCGGGCGACGCCTGTGGTGATGGAGTGGTATGCACCATGTAGTCGTCGTCAAGTACCGACGTGGTGACTTGAGGGGTTGGAGTTCTGGGGGTTTCATCTTGAATGGGGGTGTCTTGTTGGGGGTGATCAGGCCACGATGCATCCTGAGCAATTGGCGTCAAAGGATGACCAATGCTGATGAGTTCGCTGTTCGTGAGAACAGGCGATGATACCGGTTGGTGCTCGATCTGAGAAAGGACTTCATCATCTTCTTCACGACCAATGTCTTCAGCTGTGATGGGGTCAACAGCTGGTACTTCTTCGTCTTCAGGATCCTCTATGGTAGCAGGCTCATGAACTACAAGTTGACGCTCTTGGTTGGAGGAGGCAAGACGTGCAACAGAGATGGGCTCAACAACCAGTGGCTCTGTGGCAGCAGCACACTCTTTTCACGAAGACTTTGTCTTCGGCTTCGTGGTTGATGGAGCACCATCATAGGCATCCTTGTGATTTCGCTTCCTGGCATCAGCTTCAGCTGCCCTTGTTTTCTTCAGCTCTGAAGCTGCTGAGGGGACCTTAGGCTTCGAGCCTGTCATGCCGGCAGGGAAGACAATGCTAGGTGCATCCTGCCGTTGTGCTTCAGTGTGTGCCGCAGCAAACTTGTTCTTCTGTTTGGCAGCCATCCTTGGATCGATGCCAGGGCGCCCCAGTGCCTTGCGCTTCTCAGCCTCATTGTGCGCTTGAACACATTTCTCTGCAAAGTATTTCATCTGCTCTCTTGAGCCTTTGGCTTCCTCGCGTTTCTGGTGAAACTGCTCCTTGAGGTTGTGCAGCATCTTCTTGAAGTTTTGAACATCAGCTATGCTGAGCTTTGCCATGTGCTTCTTGAACTGAGCCTTCTCAAAATCAATTTTGTTCTTCATCTCGACGATCTTTTGAGCCAAGGCCAGCTCATTTGTAATGGCTACATGGAAGGTGACGCTGATGTCCACTGGCAGTCGAAGATCATCGATGATGATGCTCTGGTATTGAACCACTCATCAATGAAGCTGTTTAGAATTTCTACATCAAAGAGGGGTAGATCATTGAAGATCTCCGCCTCTTGCTTGGTCTTTATCAGAAGCTCAAGAGCATCATCACCAAAGTCTTCGTCGCTTGACATATCAATGGTTTCATCTTCGTTCCTCAGAACGGCAGCTGGAGTCAGTTCATGCCCAGAAATCTTCATGGGCTTCTTCTTAGGCTTCTCCTTCGTCTTGGAGATGCGAGAAAGATCTTCTGACTGCACACTGGGTTCAGGAGGTGCAGTGGCCAATGGTTTCACATGCAGAACTTTCGGTGCTGCAGAGGGCTTTGAAGCCTTTGATTTCTACTTCTGCTTCGGTGGGGCTGGAGCATCTTTAAAATCCATGTCGCTAGCTGAGTGATCCACCATAGCCCCCTGGATAGCAATGTGAGTGATGAGACCTTCGAGGTTGTAGAAGGGGCCGATCTCATTTGGATTGGCATCTCATGTGCCATCAGCCCGTGGAGCAGATGGACCAGGGTTGAAGTCGAGACCAAAATGATTCTTGTTCTTCTTGGCAGACTCTTTGGCAAACTGGAAGTTACGCATGAAGAGATTGTCTTTGCGACACCATAGCAAACTAGATGGGTCAGCATCTTTAGGCTATGGTCCTCGGACCATGCATGGAAAGAAGCCTTGAGAAATAGCTTCGGGCTTGGACTTGGGCTGCAGACCTTTGTATATAATATCTCCCCATGGTCGCTTGATGGCGTTCTTTCCATCATACTCAGTGGTCACAAATTTGTATTTGAACCATTCTTTGGCCCAGTATCTTTGAATCCATTGTATTCGTGTCTTGCGCTTACCATCTGGTGGCAGGTCCTTGGCTGTATCCCCACGGCCCTGCCTGCCGCCCTTTCTAGCTGATTTTTCAGTGGTCGTAGTATTCAAGTTGAAAGGCTTCAAAACTGTGAATGGCTTCCGTCTGCTGGTCAAACAGGAACTGGCTTCAGGAGAATTGATGTGTCGCTGTAAGAACACTGCAAATGAATGCAGACTATGAGAACCAAGGGATTCTCCCACGGACATGTACCTGTGACAGCATTAGAGGTGAGATGGAAGGGGAAGAGGTCATATGCATTCCTTAGAAGATTTTGAAGATAAATCAGTTTGAAGACATTAACCTCATAGTGTGAAGACATTCACTTATTTGATGAGAGTTGGTTCCAGATTTGTAGGAATCCAAGAATAAGTACAAGTGATGAATCTAACTAGTAGTGAAGCATAACTAAACATACTTAGCATGATATGAGATGCGAACAAAATAGATCCAGATTTGCAAACTTGGATGGATCTGATGAATCAAAGGGGCAGTAAAAGTGAGATTTAATTACCACACGAAGAACTACTAGACGAAGTTGAGAGGGAGGCCGAGCAGTTCAATCTCCCATGCCCTAACTTGGCGACGGAAGACACCTACGATAGCTGTAGAGAGGACGAGGTCCGCGACCGGCGTGAAGACGGTGTCGGAGATGTCGCGGCAGCTAAGCGCTTCGTCTCCGGCGTTGTCGCGAGCAAGCAGAGGCTCTAGGGTTTTGGTGCGAGGAGAGAAGGTGGAAGAAGAGATAATGACCACGGTGAGGTGTGTCTTTATAGAGATGGGGACGGCGCAACGTTATTACGCAGGTGCCCCTGGCGGTTCACATCTGAAGGACACGTGGCATGCATGCAACACATTGGAAGTTGTTCCATGTTCCCACACACGCCTGGATTGTCGAGTGGTCGTTCCGGCTTCTCCGTGTTTCAGGCAAAAAGGATATAGCATTAAAACAGATTCAATTTTTATCTCTGTGTCTTCTGCTGACAAGGATTCAGTGAAGACAATCGACAGTTTCAATAGAATGCATATGATTTGGATAGATAGAATCTAAGGGAGAAGCATAGAGGGGGTTAGGGTCCGATCACATTCACTTAGATCAAAAGATTCAAACACGAAGACATAGCTATAAGTGAATGCTGTAGAGGACAGAACACAAACGTATATATATAGAGTAGCACTATTCTGATCCCAGGATCAGAATAGTTATTCGGATCACGGTCGACCTATATAGGGCCCGAAGACACGTTCCCGAACTCCCAAAACCCATGAAGAAGAAAAAATCCCACTCCACGCCCCCTCGTCCCCCACCTCATCCGATCCCCAACCTCCCGATCTCCCCAGTCCTAGCGACGGCCACCTCCCCCTTACCCCACCTCCACCCGGCGTCCTCGCCTGCGCCTCCTTCTGGCGAGTCGCCGCCCCCTCCCACTCCCGCCCCGCCGGCAAGCCGGGCGCCGCCATGCCCGCCCTTCCCTTTGACCGATCTCCTCCTTTCTCCCTGTCGACACTGTGGGAGCACCCATCCGGCCGCCCAGACCCCAGCCGGTGACGCCGCCACTGCCACGCAGCCGCAGCCACGCCCCTGAAGACGGCGCCACCGTAGCCACACCCCCGCCGGCGACGCCACCGCAGCCTCGAGCCCAACCGATGACATGGCACACCACCTGCCAGAACACCTCGGCGTCGCTGGATCCAGCGAGGATCTTCACCACCCTCCACTCTCCGGCGACCACCAGCCCGCGTGCGGATGGGGTGCTATCCTGCAGATCGAGGAGGCGTCAAACTTTAGATGGAGGAGGTCACAACCTGCAGCTGGCCACGCGCAATGGTCGCGCGTCGCCGGCATCCTCCGCCACGCTCGGCACCTCCTGAGCGTTGGAGTGAAGGTCGACTCCTATACACTCTGCTGTTCAATTTCTACTGATCCTGTAGCTCCTAAATCCGTCGCGCACTTATATCCAATAGTTCTTGCGTGTGCGTTTTGTCCTGTAGAGCGAGCACCCTCACCCTGATCCGATCTGCAGTAGCGCCCCAGAGTAAGAAGCCCTAAGCCGTTCAAGTATGCAGCCCCGGGCCGTTCAACGACGGAGCTGCCAACCGTTCATGAAGAAAACATCCCGGATCCTGCTGCCCACCATCAAGTTCAACTTCTGTTGAATCATGTAAAGGGAGACTTATTGTGAGAGTGATCCCCTCTTTAAATTTTTTTCATTCAAAAATTTGTTAGCTACTTGAGCTTCAGCTAGCCTGTGTATGTGGCTACCAAGGTGGCATGCATTCAGCCTGTGTATGTGACCACATGTCACGAGTTGCTATCTGACTGAAATGATTTATGTACACTAGGATCTCCATGTACTGAACATGTTAAAAAAGATATCTCATGTATATTCCCTGTTTGTTTCTTGTGGTATTTCAAGCCGCCACTACCATTGGAATTTTTTGTCTGATGGTCCACGTCTTATAAGTAAACACTCTAAAAAAACAGAATTTTATGCAATACCAGCAAACAGTAAGTGCGAATGCACCTAAAGAAGTCTGTATATTTTAATGTAATCTGGAACTTCAAAGATTATAGTCCAGAGAGTTCAATCATTGGATTTTGGGAAGAATTCATCTTACTGATAAATAATGAATAGAGAAAAAAAAACAAAATAGGTTTTGGGTCAGTACTAAATAGGTTAGGAATTGTTTGGCGTTGGTGGGGTGTTAGAGCATTACTACTACTTGGTTCACTTCCATTTCAAGGGTCTTGCTTGAAGATATCTTTGAAGTCATAAACACATTTGTCTTGATTTCAAATAGCGGTCCATGGGTTGAGGTATGAAGCTGAACTTGTTGTTATGCCTCTGAACATCTACCTCTTTCCTGTAGTTGTTGATCCTGGTGCTTGTCGCCATTCACAAGGAAAGATAGTCGGTCTTTGAACGGGTGAGTGATCTTGCTATTGCTGGGATGCTATTCAACATGGGGATTTGATCTCCCTTGAGGTGCAGTGTAGCGAGATATATGCTGCTGCCAATTTTGGATTTACTGTTGAGATGGTCGCTCAAGCTCAATATTGATTAGTCCTTCCCCTAGATCTTTCCCTACATGCTCTGTAGGTCATCAGTAAGAACAAAAAGTATGCCTCTAAGCTACTTGTGTTTATTCCACAAAATAAATTAGTATGGCTGCACACGGTCAACTATTCTTGACTAGTTTCTGTAGTAATTTGTATGGCTGACAATTTTCAGCAGTAATTAACATGCCTGCAGTCCATTGTGTCTGATTTTCAGCAGGCCAACTTGATTAATGCTAGTGCAACTCATCTTCAAAAGTGTACATGGACACAATGTGAAATTTGTTCCCGTCGTTGTTGTTTAGATAGATCACATTAGAACATTTTGTACGAACCATTTACTCAAGTGAGAGAGATAGGCTTCTTCGTAGTTCATCTTTTTCCTGGCAAAAGCAGAAAGTGTAACGGCATTTGTTCCCTGTGTGAATAAATTTGTGTTCCTATGTGAAGTAATGTTTTGTTCATGGACTAAGAACATTCTGTCGCAATGTTGATAAATTTTTATTCGTATGCGAAGTACCTTTCCTAAAAAACCATATTGATTGAGAACTAAAAAGGGCATATGCTTTTTTAATAATCTATAAGTTCAACGAGTTCCACCCAGAAAGTTCAAAAGACATTGTTTTTGAGGGAGAACGCATCCTGCCTAGAAGATGCATATGGAATAAAAAAATCATTCATCAGGCAGCAGTACAAAGATAAAAGTTTATTTTGTTGTGGCCGCTCACTCCCATTTCTAGAAAAATCCTAAAGGTTCAAATATAAAAGATGAAAAGTTCAATGTTTTGTTGTGGTTGCTGACAACGGTTTAAATTTTTATTGGTGACGGTCAAACTGTTGTGTTCGAGAAGAACAAGTGTATTATGTGTATGTCAACAAGTTCAACCTATTTAAACATGCAAGGAAAAACATGGGAGATTTACGATTTTTAAGAACTTGAAGTGACAGATAAATTTAAAAGAGCACAAACAAAATTTAAGTCTAGAAAATTCACTTCAAGACAAAATTAAAACATGTGAGTATCAGTGTGTGGGTGTGTGTTATATTATGTGTGTGTGTGTAACTTTGCACAAAAATAAACTCTAGAAATTCACACAACCCCAAAAAGCCTATAAGTTAAAAGACAAAACAGTAGACAATTTTTTTCATCTCTGAAACTAAACCAAGAAGTTCAAATTTAAGATACATAGCAGGTTGAAGTTTATAAAAAATAGGAAATTTTTGTATCTAAAGAAAAGCAAGAAGTTCAAATTAACATAAAACATGACTTTGATGTTTTTTAATAAAAAGAACATTGTTTTACGGTTTCAAAAAATGGAAAAGAAAGTATTTCAAATAAACCAAGAAGTCCAAATTGTAAAAATAGAGAAGTTCGATATTTATAAAAAAGCACAGGTTTTCTTTCGTTACTAAAGAATAAAATTAAAGAAGTTCAAATTAAAATAAAAGGAGTAGTTTGATGTTTATGGAAAACTCAAATTCTTTCCATTTCTAGGAAATATGGAAGTATGAGGTTCAACTTAAAAAAAAGTTTGATGCTTATTTGAAAACATATTTCCTTTCTAAAAATATGAGTAAGAAGTTGAAATTAAAATAATAGAGAAGTTCGAAGTATATAAAGAACTCAGATTTGTTGCAAGAAGTTCACGTACACCTCCATGCACGGTTCAAATTTTATATCGCGGGACGTCCGACCTACAATTAAATGTTTTAAAATAACAAAAAATGACGTCCGACATTCAATTGCGTGTAATTGGACGTACACACGAAAATGCGACATAATTTCATCGTGAAAACAACGAGAAGTTCAAGTACTGCAATGAATGCATCTCAGGTGAGAATAAAAAATATAGAAAAATAAATTCTTAGAAGGTTTGTTGAAAGATGTTCAAGTGCTCTGTCCGGGGAAGTTCAAAAATTCTTGCGAGAGAGGTTCACCTTGTATTCCAAGTTTGATTTTCCCATATAAAAATCGAATAAAATTCTTTACTCAAAATATAAAAAGGTGAAGTTCAAATTTAAATAATAGAGAAGTTCGGAGTTTATTAAAACCTAGGATTTACCCGTTCAAAAAAATAAAAAACACAACACCATTATTTGCACTTTTAAAAACAACTCATAAACGAGAAAATGGTTGCCAGAAGTTCAAGTGCTTGGCGAGGAAAAGTTCAAAAAATTCTTGCGAGAGAGGTTCACCGTGTATTTAGATGTCTAAAATACATAAAAAATATGTTGTTTTTTGTGTTTCAAAATAATTCTCTCAAACTAGAGAGAAGTTCAAAGTGATAACAACCGGAAGTTCATGTACTACATGATGTGTATTTCATATAAGAAAAATGCAATAAAGTGAAATAGAGTGAAGTTCAAATAGACATGCCCCAGAAGTTCAACTACTTCACGCAGTGCAAAAAACAACATATCAAAAACAGAGTGAGGGTCAAACAAACATGCCCGAGAAGTTCAACTACTTCAGGGAGTGCATTTCCATTCGCAATGAAGGCATAAATCATGATCTCGTCATTTTTTTTAATTTACTTCAAAACAACAGGAATATCATGATCTCGGTCGGAGAAAGTTAAAAAATATATTGTGAGAGAGGTTTGTACAAAGAGAATATCATTTGTATAACACTGACAAAACGGATGGGAAAATTAAGAATGAAAATATGTCACATAAGTTCAACATGAAAACAGCACGAAGTTCGACTACTATAGTGAATGAATTTGAGATGAAAAACTTTTAAAATTGTCGCGAGTATGAAAAAATGATCAGCACGGGAAAGTTGCGTGTTTACAGCAGCTTTCCATCGGTATATCACTTGCTCAATTCCGGTGAGTGGATGGAGAGCTACAAGCAGTGGATGGAGAGCTACGGGCAAAAAAAGCACGTGAAAAACAGAATGAAGTTCAAGTAGACATGCCGAGAAGTTCAGGTTCTTCACGCGGTGCATTTTTGAAGAATCTGTTTCACGATAAAGGCAGAATGAACGATCTCGCCATTCTCGTAATTACTTAAAAACGGCAAGGAATCACAGAAAAACATCAACATGAAAAACTTTCTTATTTTCCGTAGCTTTTCAGCGGTATGTTATTTGCCGCATTCCGATAAAGTTAAATTACGGTAAAAATATGTTTTTAGCCATTTTCAAAACTGACATAAAACCATAATGAATTAGGAAAAATAATATATACAAAAAAGTTTCGCATTTCTTCAATCTTTCCAACACCATATCATTTGCTGCATTTGGACGCATGGTTAAAAAATTAGCTCGAAAATACAAACTCGGTGGAACTTGTACCATTTTATAAATTACTTTTAAACCTTTCAAAATTTGAAAAAACTTTTAACATGAAAAAGTAGCGCATTTTCATAAGCTTTCCAACGCCATATTATTTGCCTCAATTGGATTAGCTGTTTAGAAATGGCATCGAAAATACAAACTCGGCTGTTTGGTTTGTGAAATTCTACGATTTTCCGAATTACTCTTTAACCGTAGGGAATTAGAGAAAACTTTCAACATGTGGAAGGAGATTTTTTCAGCAGCTTTCCAACGCCATATTATTTGCCTCATTCCGATAAATGGTTTAAAAATGCGATCAAAAATACGATTCACATTTTTTGTATGAAGAAAAAACGGTTTTCAAAACTACTCTTAAACCGCTTACATTTTGCCAAAAAATTAACTTGGTTCATGATAGTATATCGCAAGCCCCATTTGGACACCTTTTAGCTGAAGTTCAACCTAGTACTCGGGGAAGGTCAGGCGCGTTACTCGGGAAGTTCATGTTGTGATCAGAATATTATTCTGATCCCGTCATCAGAATAGTGTTTATGTATATATATATATATATATATATATATATATATATATATATATATATATATATATATATATATATATATATGAGAGCACATAAATATTGTGAAGATAAAAATGAGATCAAAACAGTGTTGAAGACAAACCAAATGCGAAGACCATGCAAATGTGAAGTCAATAAAAACACTTCAACCAAGAGTTTGGTGGTGGCGTTACCCACCGCATAGGAAGTATTAGACCCAGACACGGCGCACAATTATCTTGGCGCTCCGAAGTCAAATTCCGCATTGATGTATTCACACTTAGAGTGTATGTCTTCATTATTCTAAGTTATACATTACTTCATGTGTTGCACATCTAAGTCATCACATGCATAAGCGTTAGGATGTGTGTCCAATTACAGGACATTCGAGGATTCTAAGATATTTAGCTCACACCGCAACTTTCAAAACCTTTTCTCATCCAAGGGCTTTGTGAAGATATCTACAAATTGCTCTTCAGTGTTGACATGAATGATATCAATAACATCCTTCACGACATGATCTCTGAGAAAGTGATGACGGATCTGAATGTGCTTTATCTTCGAATGCTGAACTAGGTTGTTGGCAATCTTGATGGCGCTTTCATTGTCGCAGTAGAGTGGCACTTGCTTCAGGTGGATGCCATAGTCCTTGAGAGTTTGCTTCATCCATAGAAGCTGAGCGCAGCAAGATCCAGCAGCAATGTATTCAGATTCAGCAGTGGAGAGAGACACCCAGTTCTGCTTCTTTGAAGGCCAACAGAGAAGAGATCGTCCAAGAAAGTGACATGTGCCTGATGTAGACTTGCGATCAACCTTGTCACCAGAATAATCAGCATATGAGAATCCAACTAGATCAAACTCTGAGCCCTTTGGACACCATAATCCTAGTGTTGGGGTGTAAGCCAAATATCAAAGAATTCGCTTCACAGCTGAGTGATGCGACTCCTTTGGTGCCGCTTGGAATCGGGCACACATGCAAACGCTAAGCATGATATGTAGCCTAGATGCACACAAATAGAGTAAAGAACAAATCATGGAGCGGTATACCTTCTGATCGAACTCTTTACCATTGTCGTCGGGGCCCAGATGACTTTTGGTTGGCATTGGCATTGTGTATCCCTTGCAGTCTTGCATTCCAAACTTCTTCAGGCAATCTTTGAGGCATTTCTCTTGAGATATGAAGATGCCGTTGCTTTGCTGACGGATTTGAAGACCAAGGAAGAACTTCAGCTCGCCCATCATGGACATCTTATATTGCTCTTGCATCATGTGTCCAAACTCATCACTGTATATTTTGTCGGTGCAGCCGAAGATAATGTCGTCCACATAGATCTGGCATACAAACAGTTCACCATCGTATGTCTTCGTGAAGTGAGTGGGATCCAGGGAACCAGGTTTGAAGCCTTTGCTCTTCAGGATGTCTTTGAGTGTGTCATACCAAGCACGAGGGGCTTGTTTGAGGCCATACAGTGCCTTGTTGAGCTTGTAAACCATATCAGGATGTTTTGGATCTTCAAAGCCAGGTGGTTGTTCAACATACACTTCTTCTTCAATCTTGCCATTGAGAAAGGCACTCTTCACATCCATTTGATATAGAAGGATGTTGTGGTGGTTGGCATAGGTTAGCAGAATGCGAATGGCTTCAAGTCTAGCCACCGGAGAAAATGTTTCATCGAAGTCAATCCCTTCAACTTGAGTGTATCCTTGAGCAACGAGACGAGCCTTGTTTCTGACAACTTGACCATGCTCATCTTGTTCGTTGCGATAGATCCATTTTGTGCCTATGATATTGTGCTTGCGAGGATCAGGATGCTTGACCAGTTCCCATACATTGTTTAGCTTGAACTGTTGAAGCTCTTCTTGCATAGCTTGAATCCATTCAGGTTCCATGAAGGCTTTAGCAACTTTCTTGGGTTCAGATATGGAGACAAGTGCAAAGTGCCCATAGAAATTTGCTAGTTGTGTCACTCTTGAACAAGTAAGGGGACCTGCTGCATTGATGCTATCAATTATCTTCTCAATCTGTACTTCATTTGCAATACGAGGATGAACTGGACGAAGATTTTGCTCTTGCTAATCATTGTCTTCATCTTCAACATTGGCTTCAGGCTGAGCAGAGTCTTCGGGTTGATTTGGTGTAGAAATGATAAGTTCCTCTTCAGCCTGTGCCTCTGAAGGTATGATTTCTCCAGTACCCGTAAGCTTGATGGATTCACTTGGTGAGACTTCATCTAGCACATTTGGCAGGTGCTCTCTTTGCGAGCTGTTAGTTTCATCGAACCGCACATCCATAGTTTCAACCACTTTATAGTGAAAGAGGTTGAAGACTCTGTAGGAGTGTGAACCCTTTCCGTAACCAAGCATAAAACTTTCATGTGCTTTCGGTGCAAATTTTGAAGTGTGATGCGGATCTTTGATCCAGCACCTAGCACCAAATACTCTGAAGTAGCTTATGTTTGGCTTCTTACCAGTCAGTAGCTCATATAATGTCTTGTTTAGAAGCATGTGAAGATAAACACAGTTGATGACATGACATGTAGTATCAATAGCTTTAGGCTAGAACTTCCTTGGAGTCTTGTACTCATCAAGCATCGTCCGACCAATCTCAATGAGTGTCCTGTTCTTGCGCTCCATGATGCCATTTTGCCGAGGTGTGTATGGAGCAGAGAACTCATGAGTGATGCCCAATGTATCAAGATAGGTGTCGAGGCCAGTGTTCTTGAACTCTGTGCCGTTGTCAGTTATGATGTGCTTGATCTTGATGCCATAGTTCGTCATGGCACGATTGGCAAATCGTCCATAGAGACAAGCAGTGGTAGTAAGTGTGGAGTAATGAGTAGGGCCGAATAGGTCCATGTGAAGCAGCTCGAAAGGACGTGATGTCATCATGATTGTCTTCGAAGGATGCTTGGCCCTAGTCATCTTCCCGGCTTCGCAGGCACCACATAGATGATCCTTTTTGAACTTGACACCCTCGATGCCTACGACATGCTTCTTCTTCGCAAGAGTGTACAAGTTCCTCATGCCAGCATGCCCTAGCCTCCGATGCTAGAGGCAGCACTCTGAAGCTTTTGCTAGAAGACATACGGCCAACTGTGGTCCTGTTGAGAAATCTACATGTATAGATCACCTTTTCAGTACCCTTCAAAGACTAGAGACTTGTCAGATTCCATTAGAACAAGGCAACGATATTTTCCAAATATCACAATCATGTTCAAGTCACAAGGCTTTGAGATAGACATTAAGTTGAAACCAAGGGATTCAACAAGCATCACTTTATCCATGTGCAGATCCTTTGAGATTGCAACTCTACCTAGACCCAATACCTTGCTTTTGCCAGTGTCAGCAAATGTGATGTGACTCTTGTCAGATGGATGTAAGGTTGAGTCCATGAGAAGACTTCGATCGCCAGTCATGTGGTTAGTGCATCCACTGTTAATAATCCATTTTGAAGCAGCTGGTGTCATACCCTACAGTGCAGTTAGGGGGATAGGCTTCACAAAGGGTATTGTGAAGCATAAACATTTGATGAGCAAGTGGATTATGAAAGTTCAGATCTAGGTTTGGACTATACGGTGATTGGCAAACGACTCAGGAACAAAATACATAGTAAGACCACTTGGGAATTTTATCTTGCGCCCCACAAGATGTTTTAGGTCTCCAAAAATAGCATCTGACGCCTTTGATTTCCGGCTGGAGACCCTTCCCTGCAAAAGAGAGTTAAGTTTTCTTAACCACCCACATTTTCAGGGGTGGCTTTGAAGCAATGAGTCTAAGTGCAACATCTGAGAACTTTGGCTTTGGAGCCCTAGAAAATAGTCTTGCAGGAGGTGAATAATACTCATAAGAATAGGTAGAATAGTTCTTGGTCTTATGAACATGGCGGTTTGATGAAACACGCTCATATTCATAGGCCCGAGTATGGTCAACGTGCAAAACATTAGTGTTAGCGTGACTCTGGTGAGTCCTCTGTATGTATGAAGTTTTTGGACCATATGAAGCCTTTGGTTTGGGGTTTGTCTTCTTCCCAGGTGGTGTCATGATGACATTCACCTGAAGATTTTCAAGACAACTCTTGGGCACCTAGATCTTCTTCAAAGGTGGTCCATTCTTGCAGTTAGTACCAATATACCTTGCAAACACTTCACCATTCTGATTCTTAAACAGTTTATAGTTTGCATCAAAGGATTCATCAATGATAATCGGGTTAGCACAAGTGAAGCCAGATAAGGTAGATGAATCCACTGAAGGTCCCTTTGCAGCAACCCATGTGGTTTTGGGGTACTGCTCAGGCTTCCAGTAAGAACCATCAACATTCATTCTCCTCTCGAACCCAACACCCTCTTTCCTAGTGTTTTGGTTCAGAATCTGTTTCTTGAGGACATCACATAGTGTCTGATGCCCTTCGAGACTTTTGTACATTCCTGTCTCAAGCAATGTCTTCAACCTGGCATTCTTGTCAGCAATAATAGTGGTATCCTCAGCAGAGGGGTTAGTTACCACATCAACAGTTGAAGATATTGCAACAGTACTAGTAGTAGAACATCCAGCAATAGAAGTAGCATTATCATGCTCAAGGCATTTTATACATGGTGGTTCAAATTCTTCTTGAGCGGAACTGATCTGTTGAGCGCGAAGTGATTCGTTCTCCTTTTGAAGATCTTCATGAGCTGATATCAAGTTCTCAAGCTCTTGCTTCCTTTGAAGATAATCATAGGAGAGCTTTTGATGAGTAGTTGAGAGCGTTTCATGACGACTTTCAAGTTCTTCGTTGTCGGTGTCAAAACCGGTGGATCTCGGGTAGGGGGTCCCAAACTGTGCGTCTAGGCGGATGGTAACAGGAGGCAGGGGACACGATGTTTACCCAGGTTCGGGCCCTCTTGATGGAGGTAATACCCTATGTCCTGCTTGATTATTCTTGATAATATGAGTAGTACAAGAGTTGATCTACCACGAGATCGAAGAGGCTAAACCCTAGAAGCTAGCCTATGGTATGATTGTTGTCGTTCATCCTACGGACTAAACCCTCCAGTTTATTTAGACACCGGAGGGGGCTAGGGTAACATAGAGTCGGTTACAAGGAGGGAGATCTACATATCCGTATTGCCAAGCTTGCCTTCCACGCCAAGGAGAGTCCCATCTGGACATGGGACGAAGTCTTCAATCTTGTATTTTCATAGTCCAATAGTCCAGCCAAAGGATATAATCCGGCTGTCCGGATACCCCCTAATCCAGGACTCCCTCAGTAGCCCCTGAACCAGGCTTCAATGACGATGAGTCCGACGCGCGGATTGTCTTCGGCATTGCAAGGCGGGTTCCTCCTCCGAATACTTCATAGAAGATTTTGAACACGAGGATCGTGTCCGGCTCTGCAAAACAAGTTCCACATACCACCATAGAGAGAATAATATTTCCACAAATCTAATCTGCTGACGTACCCCATAGCGTGACATCACACCACAGCCAGGTCTTTATTCGAATCGTTTTTCATAACCTATCTCAGCGTGTTTCGCAATGCGGTTTTCTTGGCACGTCTTGTCAAAGCAGAGATCATGTCCCCTTATTATGGGATTCCCATCAATATGGACGTGGGTAACCCAACCGCGCCATCAATTACGGCGCTTGGGGGATAAGCGAGTTTTACCAGGCTGGTGGGGGCGCATAGTTTGATCCGCCCTTATAAAGGGATAAGGTTTCACCTTTTTCTACCCACGCCTTCTTCCTCCTTCCTCATCCATTCTCGCACACTCGAGCTCGAGGGCCCAAGTCCACATCCTTCTCCTCAACTCTCTCCAAACATGTCCGGAGCGGGAGGCAAGTGAATGGTCTCCTCCATCATGGAGGGACACATCAAAAAACTACATGGGGCCGGATACTTAGCCGTGAATATCGCGCACCGGCTGCCAGCCGCGGGGAAGATTGTCCCTACCCCGGAACCTTACGAAAGGGTGGTTTCCTCCCCCACTTCATCCGCGTACTGGGGTTTCCCCTCCATCCATTCGTCCACAGCCTTATGTTCTATTATGGGCTGGACTTTCATGATCTGGCCCCGAATTTCATCCTCAACATCTCGGCATTCATCATCATGTGCGAGGCTTTCCTCCGCATTCAGCCCCACTTCGGCCTGTGGCTGAAGACCCTCAATATCAAGCCGAAGGTAGTAGGCGGCCAACAAGCGTAATGCGGTGGAGCCATGGTGGGCAAAATGCCCAACGTTACATGGCTCGAGGGCTCCTTCATGGAGACCATAAAGGGGTGGCAATCGGGGTGGTTCTACATCACCGAGTCGCGCGACACCAACTGGGTGGCGACCCCCGAGTTTCGATCCGGAATCCCCACGCGGCTCACTTCCTAGAAGGAGAAGGGCCTGTCCTGGGGCTCATCGGTGGATCCGGACGGACTCCAGAAGTGTATCCGGAATATGATAAGCAAGAAACTTAAGCTTGTCAACATAGTCCAGGTCATGCTCTTCTGTCGGATCCTCCCGTGTCAACAAAGGGCTTTCAACTTATGGGAGTTCGACCTGGCCCAGCACCAGACTCTACGCGAGCTCTTCGACATGACGCATAAGGACGTCTGGAAGGTGCTATTCAAGGGCGCCGAGGTCGCCCCTTCTATTACCGAGGACCGCGGGCTCAGCGCGAAGCGCCCTGCGAATCCGGTAAGTTCTGTACATCTGGTAGGGTATTTATTTCCCATAGCTTAACCATGTGCGGGGTCTGAGCTCCCATGCCTTTGACAGGACTGGGTGGAGACATCGGAGAAGATTAACTGTCCGGCCCCTCTGCCCGAAGACCTTGTAGATGCTCTCCTGACGGAGATGCGGACTCTGGCTCCTTATGAGGTGCCGGAGAAGACCAAGAAGAAGGCCACGGGAACCCGAAAGAGTTCCCAGCGCCAGGTGGTATCGGACACATCGTCCGATAACTCCGAGACGCACTCTCCCATCCTCCCGTGAAAACAAGGAGGAGGAAGATGAATATTCTCCCCCTCCAGCCGGGGGAGACAAGAAAAGGAAGGCCGCCCCAACCGGGGAGGCCGAAGGGTCCAAGAAGGGAAGGACTCTCCTTCTGGACTGTTCCACCACCGCCGCCGACGGCGAAGACGAGTGGCTACTCAGGGCCAAGCCCCTGGCGAAGTCGTAAGTATTCAGATACCAGAGTAACTCATAGCATACTTTTGTTGCATTGCTTCTCCTAACGTCGAATATGATTATTGAGTCCGCCCCGAGCCCGTATCGACGTATCCTTGTCGAACGGTTCCTTGGACTCGTTGGATATGAATAGTGATACACTTCCAACCGCCTCCTCTCCTTGACCTACGGACAATGTCGAGGTATTGTCTTAAGGGGCACCGAGCCGGGGGGAGATAGTCCCGGAGGCGCCTCAAGGCGACCTTCCGGACTCCAGGAGCAAAGGGAGCAAGACTCCCAAGGGCTCCAAGTTCGGCCCTCAGCCGAACACCGCGCCAGAACCTCCAGTGGTTCCGGACTCTGGCAGGCGGCCCCCTTCCAAGAGGGGCAAGCCGCCCGTGCCGGTGACCTCTGTCCATCCAGAGGCACCGGACAACCTGCTGGGAGCGCTTCGCGGCACTTCCATCGACAAAGAGCACCGCAATATTATGAGTGTGGTGATGAAGAAGGTTCGGTCCGCCAAGAGCAGACTGACTGAAGCCTGTGCGAGCCTTCTAACAAGCTTTGAGGTAAGTATTTAAAATATAGGAAAATATTATCGCATAGACAGTAGCCCCTGATGCTCTATTTGGTGTTCACAAAGAAAAGCCGGATAGAGGATCAAATAATATCTGCAGGAGTCTAATATAAGCATGTCTGTATGCGTATGCAGGCTTCGCTGGTGACCTCTGCCGCATTGACTGCAGAGGTCGCCGCACTGAAGCAGAACCTCAAGCGGTCTGAGAAAGAGCTCGGCCTTGCCAAGAGGCAGCTCGATGAGAACAAAGGTAAGTAATACCTTGTCTATATATATATAAAAGATGTGGTTGCAAATTGACAGGATGATCATGGATGTGCCAGGGGTCACGTCCGAAGTGGCGACCCTGAAGCAAGCGCTGTCCGAGGCCGAAAACAAAGCGGCCAAGGAGCGCACAGAGCGGGAGAAACAAGAGGCATGGGTGGGCGAGGTGCAGTAAGAGCTCCAGGCTCTCGTGAAGAAACACGAGACTTTAGAGCTTGACTCGAAGACGCGAGAGTCCGAGCTTGCCGCGGCCCTCGAGAGCACAAAGCATGCCAATGTTGAAGCCCAAAAGGCCCTCCAGGAAATTGAGGCGATGAGGAAGATAGCAGCGGGTAAGGCATTCATTATGCAAAGCAATCATGTGAAAGCAAATTACTCATTACTTACCCGAGTCCGGAGCTCTCCAGGAGCATTCGCAGATTTGCCCCGCAGCATGTCAGATGCCGCAAAGTACTACCAGGCCGAGGAGGGAAGATCGATGGAGAAGTTGTTCTGGTCTCAGTATACTGGGACCGAACACCCGATGCCTTTGAGCGACCACCTGAAGCAACTGGTCGAGCTACACAAGGCGGCTGAATAGGCCATGAGGGGCCTTATAGTTCGGATGTGGCCTGGCGAGTCCCTTCCCAACATCTACTTCGGCCTGGTGAGGCGGCTTGTGGATGCCTACCCACGGCTGGAAGTATTAAAGCGGTCATCTGCACCGAAGGTGCATGCCGGGCTTTTGCCCGTGCGAAGGTGCACTGGGCCAAGATGGACGCCGAGAAGCTGGTGAAGGAGGGGCCACCGCAGGGCAAGGAGCATCGCCACCCTGAAATGTATTATGAGGGTGTCCTGAAGGGTGCCCGTCTTGTGGCGGATGAGTGTGCGAAGGATGTAATTTTTGAATGAACTTGCTCGTGTGATCCTGTATTATGAAAACTTGTTCATGTGCGCTATGCAACGCTTGTTTGAATTTAAAATATTACCTTATGTGCGGCTGTTTATCAAATCTGAGAGATGGCCATTCGTCGGCTTCTGCCCCCATGCCACAAGTGCTGGGGTGTTCGGGATAAATCTGAGCACTCTTTTTCCCATTGTTGGGTCCTTCGAGAGAGGTGCTCAACACAATGAACAAGGCAATCGGACTATAATGCTTTATCACTCTCACTTAGACATAGAAGTTTACAATTTTAAATTTTGGCGAATCCCCTAGTATTCGGAAGGCCGGATTCGGGGCGCTATACACGCCTTAAGCCGGACAAAGCCGACTCCTCGCTCTAAGTGGCATAAGTCTTTAGGGACTCGAGACCTCTCAAACAGTGACCAGCTCTCGCCTTATCATGACAGTCGGTTTTAGCTTTCTCTACTGAGGTGCTTGCCCAGATGAACCGGGGCACAATCGTAGTAGTTCTCCCAGTGCTACCTTAGCCGATATAGCGGAACATAAGGTACCAAAACATGGGAGCCGGGCAAACCCAATTATTGACCCAAGACATGATTCGGAGCTGATGCATATAATGCTATAAGTTCAGGGTGCCGCACTGTCGAAAGTGTTCGGACTTATCACGCAGTATTATGGGGTATGCTTAAGCCCCTGGCGTATTGGCCGTACCAGAGTGTACAGGTGCCAAATGTCATGAATGAATATATATATATAAAGAATAGAGAATGCGGTAATAGTCTAGTGCTATGCATTGTTTACTCAAAAAGGTGTGTCGAAGCAGAATGATACAAGTAGTGCGATAAGCAAAAAGTAGGACTATTTGACATGTCCCCTCCAAGGGCAAGCTGAGGAATGATATTTAAAGCAGGTATTTCACTCATTATCAGAGACCACCTGGGAATTCCATGATGCGACGTAGCTTTCTGCCTCTTTGGTTGTTCTATCGTGTGTCCGGCAATTGTACTGCCAGACGGGTTTTCCAGAGAGTAAAGTCCTGAAAGAGAGAAAAAATAATAAGGCAGGACCCTAGTGCGGTTGAGCTGCGTTTTGGGGCGTGCCGTAGTCGTGCCCCCATTCTATGCCCATGGTATTTTCAATGCGTAATTATGTACGCGTGGCACGGATTTCACCGTTTGGCGGGGACTGGGGTGGGGGCCGCATTGCTATGCGAGCTCGAAGCGTGCCATGCGGTCTTGTTGCAGATTACTCCGGGCGCGCTTGATGGTGTCCGGGCGTTTAATCACCGAACTGGTGGATTGCCTGAAGAGGCTACTTTGTGCTTCTGCTGCGAGGGCCGCAGTGTGCTCCTTCGTGCGGAGAGAGCGCTCTGTGTTTCCATTGACTATGATGACCCCCCGAGGTCTTGGCATCTTGAGCTTGAGGTATGCATAATGCGGTACCGCATTGAATCTCGCAAATGCGGTTCGCCCAAGCAGTGCATGATAGCCACTGCGGAACGGGACTATATCAAAGATTAACTCCTCGCTTCGGAAGTTATCCGGGGATCCAAAGACCACTTCCAGTGTGACTGAGCCTGTGCAATGGGCCTCTACACCTGGTATGATGCCTTTGAAGGTCGTTTTTGTGGGTTTGTTCCTTGAGGGGTCTATACCCATTTTGCGCACTGTGTCCTGATAAAGTAGGTTTAGGCTGCTGCCACCGTCCATAAGGACTCGAGTGAGGTGAAATCCGTCGATGATTGGGTCTAGGACCAGTGCGGCGAATCCACCATGACGGATACTAGTGGGATGGTCCCTGCGATCGAAGGTGATCGGACAGGAGGACCATGGGTTGAACTTTGGGGCGACTGGCTCCAACACATATACGTCCCTTAACGCATGCTTCTGCCCCCTCTTGGGGATGTGGGTTGCGTATATCATGTTCACTGTCCGCACTTGTGGGGGGAACCTCTTCTGTCCTCCAATGTTCGGCGGCCGGGGCTCTTCCTCGTCATCGCTATGTGCCCCTTATCTTTGTTTTCAACATTTAACTTGCCGGCCTGCTTGAACACCCAACATTCCCTGTTGGTGTGGTTGGCTGGCTTTTTGGGGGTGCCGTATATTTGACACGAGCGATCGAGTATATGGTCCAAACTGGACGGGCCCGAAGTGCTTCTTTTGAATGTCTTTTTCCGCTGACCGGGTTTAGAGCCTCTGAATCCGGCATTGACTGCCGTATCCTCGGTATTGTCGCTGTTGACGCGGCGCTTATGTTTGTTGCGACGTGACCTGCCATTGTTATCCTTGGTATCTGAAGTACCATGGTTCTTTGATATGCTATTGCTACGAGCCAGCCATCTGTCCTCTCCCGCGCAAAAGCGGGTCATGAGTGTCGTGAGGGCTGCCATAGATTTCGGCTTTTCCTGGCCAAGGTGCCAGGCGAGCCACTCGTCGCGGATGTTGTGCTTAAAAGCTGCTAGGGCCTCTGCATCCGGGTAGTCGACGATTTGATTTTTCTTGGTCAGGAACCGTGTCCAGAATTGCCTGGCCGATTCCTCTGGCTGCTGAATTATGTCACTACAAAAAAAAGACACATCCGTGACATTTTGGGCCGAACGAATTTTTTTCTGTCATACATATGACACTTCTATGACGATAATTGTGACAAAACCCGGTATCATCATAGATGTGGTGGGCTCCTACTTCTATGAAAAAAAATCATGATAGAAAATGGGTTTTTCATCCTGGGCGGGCCAGAGACGCAGCTGCATGACATTCTTTGGGCCGTCCATGATGGAAAAAACCATGGTAGAAGCGAGGGGGAGGAAAATTTCGGGGAGTTCCCGGTTACGGTGGGAGGTCGGGGGCCGAGCGATGCACATTTCTCTCGTACACGTACGTGCGTGTGTGCGAGGCGTTGGCTCTAACTGAACCCGAGCGAGGCGTTGGGCTCTAACTGAACCCGAGCGATTGCACTACAGGCTACGCGTTACTGAACCCGAGCGATCGATCGATGGCTGTTAACTGAACCCGATCGAGCGATTCCTTCGCTATTGCTGCTAAGTGAAGCCGATC
>NC_041388.1:532196032-532218561 GCF_002162155.2 Triticum dicoccoides
GGTTGAACGGGACCCCGTGGTGTGGAGGGCTAGATGAACAGTAGACGGTGGAGGGGTGCCTATGGAGGGGTGGTTGAACAGGACCCCGTGGTGTGGAGGGCTGGATGAACAGTAGACGGTGGAGGGGTGGTTGAACAGTAGCCGGTGGAGTAGCGTGCGGTGGAGGCTGGATGAATAGGAGCCCATGGATGAACAGTCGCAGGTGGAGGCTGGAGGAGGTCGACGGTGGATGAACAGTAGCTTGTGGAGGCTGGAGGGGGTCGACGGTGGAGATGAACAGTATCCCATGGAGTCCAGTTTTGCGGTACGCCACACCCCTCCCGATGAATAGGACCCCTGTTTCGACCGTAGCGCTCCAACACAAGTCCGTTTCGTCTGTTTTGCGGTACGCCACACCCCTCCCGATCAACAGGACCCCCATTTCGACCGTAGGAGGTCCGTTTCCTCCGTTTTGCGGTAAGCTAGCCCCCTCCCAATGAACAGGATCCCGTTTCGAATGTGGCCGGTCGAACACAAGGCCGTTTCCTCCGTTCTGCGGTACCCCAGGCCTCGTTTCCATCGCCTGTTCCGTCCAAACCCTCCCGATGAACACGACGCATTCCGTTGCCTCCCCATGAACACGACGCATTCCGTTGCATCCCCATGAACATGACGACGACGCTGTTTCTCCGTTCTGACCCAGCCATGTACACGATCCCTCGCCATACGTATGCGCGAGTAGGCGTTTGAGACCCCGCCCGTATGTACACATACGTGGCCGTATTTTCTTTCTTGCACCCTGGCCGCTATACGTAAGTGTACATGCTACGTGCGCGCCTCTACCGCGACACGTGCGCACCTCTACTACGACACGTGCGCGCCTCTACATCGACCAGTATGTACGTACACGTTCGCGACCAGAATGACAACACTACGTACGCTTCGACCAGGTGGGTCCCGACTGTCAGGCACTTCCTTGCATGCGAAGATGTAGCTGGTCGGTCCCAGCAGTTAGGGGGCGAATCGTTTTTTTTGCTCGGACGCACTTCCTTGCGTGCGAAGATGTAGCTGGTGGGTCCCAGCAGTCGGGGGCCTGGTGGGTCCCAGCAGTTAGGGGGGCGAATCATTTTTTCCGGACGCACTTCCTTGCATGCGAAGATGTAGCTCGTGGGTCCCAGCAGTCATGGGGCGAATCATTTTTTTCGCAAAATACGGTGGCCCGTCCGGTGGGTCCCCACTGTCAGGTGGAGGAATAATTATTTTGCACGTAATAAGGAGGCACTTCCTTGCGGCTGCCGTGGACCCAGCTGTCAGCCTCTCCACGTATAGTACTCTTCCGATGGAAGTCGGTCGTTGACCACGTTGACCACGCCGCGCAGAGAGCACCAGAGCGGTATTCTGGACGACGGCGGGGCCTAGGAAGGGGACAACACGGAGCTGGGGAAGATGCAGCAGTGGAAGCCCGCGCGGAGAGGAGTACGAGGGTTCACTGGTTCGGCTGCGGTGTGAGCCTGCCGTCGCCGCAGAATAACAGGGGGTGTGGGTGAGTAGAGGGATGGCCTGGCCAGCGGTGGGAGTAGTACGGGGCGGTGAGGCCTCCGCGGCATCACAGCCGTCCATGGGAGGCAGGAGCATGCGACACGACCGGCGCTGCTTTGGGCGGCTGGAGCAAGAAGACCAGAGGTTGAAGAAGCACTACCGCCGTTGGATGGACATCGTATGATCACTGCAGCTAGAATCGTTTATATTGACTAAGTTGACAAAGACCTTGGTACGCGTTAACTTAGTAGGCCCACAACTCGGATTTGGCAGAGAACATATAGCCCATTTGTGACTTGTAAGAATGTACAACCCATTTTTTAATTCTAATGGAATTTACTACAGCCCATTTACAGTTTGTTAAAAGTACAGCCCAACTTCTAGCTAGGATAACGATTAATAATTTCAAACAACCGCTCAAAACAGAATTCAAAAAAAATTCCCACATTTTGATGGGATCCAAAATATCTGTATCCGAAATTTCTAATCAGGTTAAATATAATTTCAAAATAAAGTTGTATTACGTTAAAATCCAACGAAATATTGTGCGCGCAACAAGTAATGAAATTAAAATTTTCAAATTCCAAAAATAATATATTTTCAAACTAATTACGTGTTTGGTGCATAGTAACTGTCCAGTTATTATAATTACATCCCATTTATTATTTCTTAAATTCCATTTTCTTGGTAAGCCTAATGCATACCTCCTAGGAAATTTTGCAGCCCAGTGGGGCGGAGAATAACAAGTTGACCCGGATATTGTGTACAACTGTCGGCCCAGTTGAATTGTTGATGTTGAAAAAAAGCTATTTTTTATTCACACATTAAAAAAAGTGTATAGATAAGGAACATTTTTATACACACATTTAACAATTTTTAAATACATGATTAACACTTTTTAAAACATATTTTTTTAGTCAACAGTGGGCCCACAGCAAGCGGAGGAGGTCACAATACACATATTTTTAAATACATGATTAACACTTTTGTAAAGACAATTAGCCCACAGCGAGCCAATTAGTTCCAGTCAGCCCACAATGGGCCGACAGGGGCCAGTCGGCCAGCTGTAGGCCGATTGGATTCCAATCGGCCTGCTATGGGCCGACTAGGCCCAGTCGGCCTGCAGCGGGCGGACGGTGTATTATTTTTGAAAAAAAATATCCAGCATAATAATTATGAAAATTAATAAAAAAATGTATTACTTAAGAAAAATAGCGGAAAAAGGCCTGTGTAGTACAGTACAACCTAACATGGTTACTCAGTCCACATTCAGCGATGCCGGAAAGGCCCAAACAAGGCTTCTGTACAACTTGTTGAAGTCACTGAGCTCAATTAATAACTTAAGAAAAAAGTTAGATTAGAGTGGAACCTAATTAAAAGCTGTCACAAGCAAATAAATAATTCAACGGGTCCCACTTGTGCGTGTGCGTGTGTGCGTGTGTGTGTGTGTGAGAGAGAGAGAGAGAGAGACCCATCGGCCGATGCTCGTAAATACATCTTTCATCCATATGCATTGCTGATGCTCAGTCAAAACTTATATAGTTGACACAATCATATAGAACATCATAGCACACTGAACTTGCATACGAAAATTTCACGCAGGCGGCACAATCAGGATGGAAGCAGTGGATCGCTACGGGAAGGGCTATGTTGAAACCAACGAAGTCGTACATAACGGTTCATCGTCTTTATCAATGACGGGGAAATATCTTGAATGTTGTGCAAAGAAAACAGACAGATGACACAATAAGTTCTCCTAGCACATTAAGTTGACGTACAACCCTTTCTAAAAAAAGTTCAGGTACAAAATTAGAACAGGTCACAATCAAATGTACTGGCATATCCGTGCTTCACACCCATAGCTCGGATTTAACTAGTATCTGACAAGATTCAGTTGTTACCTCAAATTAGAGCACATCCAGGCAGCCAGCCCTGCCTCTTCTCCCAAAGAAGCAGTGGCCTCCGCCGCGCGATGGAGTAGGCCCTGTGCCATCCATCGTTCCGAGCAACACGGGGAAAGTCTGACGTTGACTCCTGTAATGGACGTCGTCGACGGACCCTGGCACCAGCGGCGGCAGCAGGACTTCGATTGATGGATTGACCACTTCTTCGACATGCACGAACACTCGATACAGGTACATCCCTAACGTGGTCCGCGGCGGCCTTGGTGGCGACGAATAGTACAACCCCGGTTCCTGCACTGGTATCTCAACACCAATCACCTTCAGTATGGTGGACGGCTTCTTCATCCATGCAATAACCGTCAGAGCCCAGCTGTCTGGAGGAACAAACATACTTACGAGCTCACCTCCAAGGTCGTTGATAAGCTCGTTCATGGACTCGCTGTTCCAAGCACGTCGAGGCATGCCGTGGAAGGTAGGCTTTGTTAAAAACTCAAGCTCAGAGGGTAGCGAGCCCCATCCTAGGTGCCACCGATCAAAGCTCACCAGCGTGCCATCGCAGAACAAACGCCGGGAAGATTCGAACACACGACTGCAGTCAAAAGTTGTCCGGAACCTGACGAAGAAATCAGCCGGTGGCGGACAGATTTCGACGAGCAAGTCACTTATTTGGATGCCGTGTGCAATGCCAAGAGCTTTGACAAGTTCATCCGACAAGACGGGAGGCCGGTCGCTGTTGATGGTTACCATCAGCACTTTGCCGGCAAACTGGTCGTCAAGCGCCGCCATGCCACTATTGAGCGACAACACGCAGCGACCGAAGGCAGGACGGACCTCAGGATCTCTGGCTCGAAGATCCGTGTTGACCGGCGACATGATAGTGTGCTTGAGTACAGGGAGTACAGGAGGGGGATTTGGGGGAACTGGAGTAGGAATCGAGATTCCAGAGGTGGGGGAGGGACGGGAGACTGCGGATGAAAAGGTAGCATGAATTTCGAGCATGCGCCAATATGCTCTCGGCGTGCAAGCGCACGAAAACACCGGTGGCGCCCACATGTCGGCCTAAGAGTCCTTATTCATTCTTTTTTGGAGAGCCCGGCCTTTTTTTTCAGAATCTTTTGAGAGCTCGGCCTGAGAGTCATAATTGACCTGTTTGGCATTGCGTTACTACTCGGCCCATATTCAACGACACCTCACTGGCCCAAACAAGTGTACATCATCGAAAAGACACTGAGCTCAAATTATATAACTTGAAAAAAGGAGATATACTCTGAACACTGGAGAATGGTGATGCCCTCATTTAGCCCACCAGTAGTTCGAGACAATAAACAGTTCAAAACAACGATATATACAACATTCAAACACTGACTAGTGACTACTACTGACATAAACAACAAGACATGATAGTTCATAAGAAGTCTTGCTACACCACCAAAACGCACCCATCTGCAGCGCTCAGACTCTCGTGATCCAAACGAGAATGACATTCTAAACAGAAGCAACTATTACATAGTAAGAGTGACATAGACGAGGATGACCAAATGACAAGGAATATGCATAACAAAAGAAAGAACTACCCATCCAGAACCAGCAGCAAAGACAACAAAGTCATTCGAAGAGATGATCCAACACCATCATAATTTGCAGCCCTGCTTCAGTGACCAGTGATCCGGAGACACTAGTACTCCACCCTTTCGATGCAACATCCCAATTACCTATCAACCTGAAGGCTCGAACGACATCACTGCCTGTCGTAATTGAGACATCCAAGGATCAAAGTTAATCCGGATGCCTTTGTCATTCTCACCTTCTTTTGGTTGCAGGCTATATCGTTGACAATCAGGGGAGTTTGCTCCCGAACTCCTAGGGCTCGCCGTGTAGACACAGTTTTCCATAGCAAACAGAGGCTCTCTGTCATCAAGGTCCTTGCCAACGGTGATCTCCTGGTTAATCGGATAATTGAGTCTGAGAAACAGAGAGTGTGAACCAAGGCTGTTTACCTGCCTCCAACTAAAAAATCCTAAAGGCCCCAACAAGCTGGTATCCTGCTCATAGACGTAACAGCCACTGTCCGGATACTCACGTATTACAGGGTGCTTGTATACAGTGGGGTTTTTGCAATATAACTTTTCCAGCTCATGTGTCCGAATGATCATCAGTCTTTTGCGGTCGTCTGATCGAGCGAGGAACTAGTTGTGCTTCCCTATTTTGGCAAAGGTGGTGTGATTATAAAGGGCAGTAACTGTAGGGACACTGCATCATATCAAAAAGGACAGGCATTGTTAATGTAAGATCAGCATTGTTCAGAGTATGAGTAGGATAATGCAAGAAACAACATTGATATGTCCCCATTGGAACTGGGAGGAAAATATAGGGAAATGTATATTGGGTTCGAAAATATAGAAGTGCCATGCATGGTTATACTCATGTTATCTCACAATTGATTCTTCACAGGAAACTACCATGTCATGCATGTTATGTAATCATGTTCTGTCCTCACAAACAAATTCTTCAAGGTAACTAACAGACCATGCATTGTTATATACTCGTGTTCTGTGGGCAAAATTTTTGTGAGGATATTATTCTAGCCATTGATTGCTGAAGGGCGAATATAGGTATGTACACATGGTAAGCATTGCAGGATTTCACTACTTCCAAATATAGAGTTCTCCATATGCACATTTACTTCCCTAATGTATGGTTAGATGAAACCAACAGTGTGGTGCATGTTTCTACATCATGAAAATGAGGAAACTAACATGGCCATTGATACACACTCATATTTAGTAGTAGTATATAGATTACTGTAAAATAAGGATAATATCCATATATTCCTAACTGTTTGATTATTCAGGGTACAAATTGGCTGTAATGACATGGTCACAATCGCATGAATTAACTCATTCCAAATATAGCTGATTTACGGCGTCTCTAATACATTGCCATAGTTCTACTCAAATTCTGCTCAAACAGAGATATGCCAATCATCACAAAAAGTTCAAACAGTGTCATGGCGTCATCATTAACATGAGAGGAAACAACTTACACGCGTCGTCCCAGCAATACATGGTGCCATCTGCTTTGTCGATCGCGTAGATGATGCCATTGTGTTCAATAGCATCACATAAGTGTGTATCATCTTTGACGATGATCCACTGCGAGCCGAGTTGTCTCCAGCTAAAGAAGGCACCGGTGTAAAGATAGGCGAGTCTGCAGTCGAACAAGGCAATTAGCTTGAAGTCTGCGTAATTCGCATGTCGTGTGGGCACTTGGCAGATTACAATCTTCTGCAAAACAAGGTCTGTCCAACTAACGTAGTAATCTAGATGACTTGGACCGCGGTGGTAATACTCTATATAATCCAAGGGAGGAAGGATAATCTCATGGGAGGTCTGGAAGTTCACGAGCACCAACTTTTTACCGTCTTCTCTGAAGGCAGCCATCCAGTGGGAGTTCATGCCAACCCAGTACATACCTGCCAAGAAGTTTCGGGCGATGGTGATCGGATCAATGTCGAGGGAAATGATGTACGGCGACCCACTACATACCTGCAAAGAAGTTTCGGCTAATGGAGATCGGATTGAAGTCGAGGGGCATCATGCACGCCTCTGTATCATGGTGAGCCAATCTCGCAAGACCAGATAGCAGCAAGTAGGGTGTCTTGAAAAGCTTAGGCCTCGCTTCGACGATGGCCGTGTGCATGCCCCTCGAGCATGCAGCCAGCCGCAGGGCGCTCAACATATCCATACACGAACAACAGAGGTCGAGGATGTCACTGGGGTGATTGCTCCAATCGCGGCTCATATGGATGCTGCGCGGTTCGCGTTCGGCCATGGTGGAGTTTGGAAGGGGGCTTGATTTATGGGGGAGAAGGATGTCGGTGCTGGAGCGGCTAGCGAGGGAATAGTGGTACTGGGGGAGGCGAGTGAGGCGACGGTACACGGGGGCACAGTGAGATGGAGACGGAGAAGGAGATGGAGATGGAGTGGTGCTATGGGAGCGGAGAGGGAGACGAGGCGAGGCGCCAATGTGTTGTACAGTGGCAGTGACAGACTGCACTGTGCATAGGGTGAGGCTGACTTTGGTAACCCGAACACGCCGCCTGGACTAGTGTCAGGCGCAGGGTGTTGTCACTTCACTGTGAGGACCGGATGAATAGTATTTTCACCATCAAGTGTACCACAGTTTTACTACTACTACTACTACTACCAGTAGGTACATGAGTACTCCAGTATTGTATAGCGTAAATAGGTCTCCCGTGCTAGCATGCATGTTCACTTCATCGTTCAGGTATCATCCATATTGCGAGCAGAACCTAATTCTCATGCATGCCCAATCAACGCTCTGCTGTGATGCATGCAGTGGTCGTTCTGGTGCATCATGGACAGCATGCAGATCGTTCCACACTTGAGAAGAGGAAAAATGGAAAGGTAGAACGCGGCAGCAGAGGAAGAGAATGCTGGCTAACGAGGCTGGGAGGGGATCGAGCAGGAAGTTAATGCTCCACGCCTAAAGGTTTTGGGAAAACCTGATTTTCATAAGGTGACTTATACTCACCTAAACGGAGGGAGTATTCCTTAACCAGAGAATATTGTGTCTCCCACTCACGCGCTCAAAAAAACTACGACACATTTTTTTATCTGTTTGCATAGGTCCCACCTATCAGGAAGGATGGGCACGTACACGAAAAGGGAACGACTCATCAGTCTACCCGCATAGCCTTTTCATTTAGTCTACCTAGCCGTCTAATCATCTGCCTACATGCCACTTCTCCCATTTACTTCTCCATCGGGAACCGATTCTCCTCGGCTTCTTCACCTCCCCTTCGTCTTCATTTGCATCCAAACCCCACTACGTTCACATTGTTTTAACCTCTTTAAATAATTATCTACTACTTCAGTTAGACTAGCCATCTAATCCTAATTCTCCAAACCATAGCCCTCCGTTCCAGCGGTTCCAAATGGCGATAGAGATCGAGATGCAGGTTTTTAGCGCCCAACATGTCCTCGTCGAAGGCTCGATGCGCATAGTTGCCACCGTCACCGTACACCCAAGGGTTGTTCGGCAGTGGATCATCAATGTATCCAACTCCCTCGAAAAGGTAGAGACGAGGGTCATCGGTCTCGACGCAGAGTACACGGAGTGTGCCCCTGGGAAGATCTAGCGCGCCGCCATCCTTCAGCTGTGCTTTGAAGATGATGTTTTGGTGTACCACATCATACACTCGCCCTTCGTACCAGGTGAGCTTCACGATTTCTTGTCTCGGGAGGACATATAATTCTGTGGGGTAGCCATCGAAGGGGACAAACAGAAGCTAGAGCCGTACAAGTTTGATTTGAATAGCATCGCTGTCGGTGTCAAAACCGGCAGATCTCGGGTAGGGGGTCCCGAACTGTGCGTCTAGGTAGATGGTAACAGGAGGCAGGGGACACGGAGTTTTACCCAGGTTCGGGCCCTCTTGATGGAGGTAAAACCCTACATCCTACTTGATTAATATTGATGATATGGGCAGTACAAGAGTAGATCTACCACGAGATCAGAGGGGCTAAACCCTAGAAGCTAGCCTATGGTATGATTGTATGTTGTCCTACGGACTAAAACACTCCGGTTTATATAGACACCGGAGGGGGCTAGGGTTACACAAGGTCAGTTACAAAGGAGGAAATATACATATCCGTCTTGCCTAGCTTGCCTTCCACGCCAACTAGAGTCCCATCCGGACATGAGATGAAGTCTTCAATCTTGTATCTTCATAGTCCAGTAGTCCGGCCAAAGGATATAATCCGGCTATCTGGAGACCCCCTAATCCAGGACTCCCTCAGTAGCCCCCGAACCAGGCTTCAATGACGATGAGTCTGGCACGCAGTGTTGTCTTCGGCATTGCAAGGCGGGTTCTTCTCCAACTTTCAAGTGTTCGTAAGCAGTGTCCGGCTCCATAAATGTTGAACCTCTTGGCTTCTGTGCCCAATAAGGGCTATCTCCCACGCGTCGAATGAATACGAGGCGCCAGGGCATTTTTACATTCGCCCCCTAGCCAGATAAATAAATTGTCTATTAAAGGGATGGGGCTTCTTAGATCCGATCCATATCATCCTCCCCCAGCGAGAATTCATTAGAGCGTGCTTCAGAAAGATCCATTCCAGCATGGCCGACCTCCACAGCTCCTCCTCCCGCCCCTGTAGCCCTAAGCCCAATGATTGGGAGAGGTGTTCAGTCCCGCACAGTCGATTAGTCGAGCTGCAGACTAAGGGATTTCTCCCTCCGGCGAATATGGTGCCCGTTCGAGCCGGGCTCGCCACCTACAAGGTGGGGCGCAAGCGGAGAGCCTTCCTTGTCCCTCCATGGGGGAACGGGTCTACCTTGTTCCTTATTTACTAAGGGGACTCGGATTTCCAATTCATCCGTTCCTCCGCGGGCTCCTGGAGTTCTACGACCTCCAATTACACAATCTCACCCCTGCCTCCATTCTACATATCGCCGGCTATGTTGCTCTCTGCGAGTTGTTCCTGGGCTGCGAGGCTCACTTCGAGCCATGGAAAAGGCTATTCTTCCTTGTCCCTCACACACAGAGGGAATCACTTTATCAAGTGGGCGGAGCTGAAATATGGCGCATCGCCGATACCGGATACCTGTCCAGTGCCCCGAAGAAGCCATCCGAAGACTGGCCTTCAGAATGGTTTTATATGGAGGACGTCCCCTTTCCGGACCCTGTTCGACGGGGTCTACCTGAGTTCAACAATGCTCCTCTGAAGAAGCGCCGAAGTTGGCGCCCACGGAGCCCCCAGGCGGAAGACAATGGAGAAGTCCTCTATCTGATGAACCGGATCAAAGCACTGGCTCAATCAGGATTGACAATAATCGAAGTTATGTCGATTTGCATAATGCGAGGAGTGCAGCCACTTCAATATCGTGGGCACCCCTTGTGGTGTTATAACGGGGCGGATGACACCACCCGCTGTGGGTGTAAGGGTCCGGACAATGCTGCCGCTCTAGCGAAGATTTTGTCCGAACTGTTCAAGGGTGAGGAAGAGGAGTTCACCCGCATCAAGCCACGGGATGGATTCTCCATGTAAAATCCTCCAAGCTGGGTAAGTTATATCTCCCTGCTCCCATTTTTCCCGCATTCTTAGTCATAAGTATTCACCTTGTCACTTTGCGGCAGGATCTGCGAAAAGTCATAAAGGAGGTCAGCAGCCCTTCTCCACAACTAGAGGACCCTGACCAGGCCCTCGACTCCGGACTTGAAGAAGATCCGGTTATCTCCGTGGAACTGATGGACCGACAGTTCTATCAGTTAAGCTGCGACGACGCCCTAGTGGCCATTAGGGCCGACTATCCGGGACTGCTCCCTGCATCGCAGGTAAGAAAAATCAAAAAGTCCCAACTCCAAAACTAGGATCCCCTTTTAGGCACTTCACCCACCATATACACATGGCATCTTTTGCAGGGAAGGCATTCAGGACGCCCTGCCGAACCCGCAGCAACTCGCCAACAAGAGGCACCGAGGCCGGGTAAGCCAAAAAGGAAGGCGGTCAGGACGGAGACGCCAGCGCAAAGGTATAGGAAAAACCCCGCTCCGTGGTTGCCGTCTTCCTCAAAATGTAACGACGCCCGTGTTTCTTTAACAGAAAAAACGCTCGCCGGAATATGTCTGGCGATGCTGCCAATCAAGCTTCCACCAGCAGGGCGCCTGGACCGGACATGGAGGCGGAAGCTGACAAGGGGCAGACGCCGGATAATCCCCCTACAGAGGATGCAGATAGATTATCCGCTACAAACTCAAAAGTGGAAAGCGCCATGAATCATAGGCGCCACCGAGCCGTACTCCACGGCGCTTGTTTCTCACCAGAGGCGTTCGACGCCTTTATTTCGAGAGAGGTGTACCTCCGTGCTGCTCAAGATGGTCTAGCCAGAGCCACAGATCAGTATGTAAAGGATGTACGGGTGAGTAAATCTAGCGATTTATATGTATCAGTAGCCCCTGAGACTTGAAATAGTTAGAAGAACTGATTTAAGGATCATCTTTAATGTGCAGGTTCTTTCAGAGAAGAATACTAGGCTGTCCCAGGAGCTGGAGGAATGCAAGGCCCAACTGCGGGCCGCTCTTGCCGCATTGCATGAACAGAAAAAGCCTCTCGGTGGTAACATTTACTTTAAAGAGTGATGGTTACCATATAGTGTGCGGCATAGCTGCGGTTCTAACAACAGATGTTGTAGATGAGTCCGGGGAGAATTCGGAGGACCAGCATGTTATACGACAGCTAGAAGCTGGCAAACGCATGCTGACTGAGGTTAGGCGGGAGAAAAACAATCTCCAAGATGCCAATGTTAAGCTGAGCGTTGAACTAAAAGACGTTCGGGGCCAACTTGCGGACTCCGAGAAGGAGAATAAGCGGCTTTGACGCGGCATTTTTAGTAAGTGCTTGAACGAATCCTGTTAAAGGAGTTCGGTGAAGAAGTCGACTAATAGTGTTATGTCTATAGGTATGCTGACGGGTCGTCCCACGGAGGAAATGCCTGGGTCTGCGGGTGATCTTCTGTCCGAGCTGTCACATCTGCACGAACAAGTTCGGCAGGTGATGCAGGGTGTTGCCCAGGCCTTGTGGCCGTCCGTCTCCTTGCCAGAAGGCGTTGCAGAGCTTGCGGAGAAGGTAAAGGGAGCACAACGGCCCTTCTGATTATGGAAGATATCAGCCTGCCGACAGGGTGCTAGGGAAGCCTGGGCCATGGTGAAGACGCGGTATACCAAGGCAGACCCAAATCACATGGCCGAGGTCGGACCTGTGGGGCCTGACGGAAAAGAGATCCCCGTTAGCTTAGTTTATGGGCAAGTAGAATTAGCCGCAAAGTATTCCCAACGGGATTGTAAGCTAGACCGCCTGTTGGATGGTATAGAGGAGGAGTTTAGTCAGTCTGCATGACTATGTAATTAAAGTGACATGTATAATGCCTTCTAGCCGGATTGTAGATCATTTGTCGTTGCGGACCTTTTAGCTTCATCCTCCGGGCCCAATAGTCCGGAGTGAATCCAAATACCCCCTGAGTTATATAAAACCGGGGTATGCGTGGAGACCAGGCGTAGGGGTCATTAGTGCTTTATCAGACAAGTGCCCAACTAGTTATGTTATATTACATGGGTAGTAAGAAACATCTTCCAGGGAGAATAGTTCCGTTAAGGGTTCCTTTCCCTGGGTAAGCATGCCCTAAAGTGCATGTCCGGACTACGATAGGAAACGCAGAAAAAAACATCTGGGGGAAGATATGGACAATAAATAAGAATCATCTTTTGTTCACCGACCGAATATTCCCTTAAGAACGCTAGCTTTCGGCTTCACCCAGTCTGAGGTACACATCTGGCTGACCCGACAGTAACAATCGCAGAGGTGCTCCCCTTATGCCCTAGCCGAATTAACGGGAACGTAGGGCATAAATACAAGAGCCAGGCAACCCAGCTTGGCCAAAACTTAAGTCATATTGATGCATATAATGGTGAAAAAAGGTACATGCGGAAGTATAACACATGTGTTGGGCGTGAGGCCCAGATAAATAATTTAAGCTTCTGTGAAAGAAGCCCCCGGGTATGAAGAGTGCGGCTAGCGCATCTGTAATGTACAAGCGAGGCACAGGGTGACCCTTGAAGGCCTAGAGAAATAATAAGAGAAAAGAAAGAAAGGGAAACAAGACAGATGATGTATATGCAGAAAATGGACAAAGGGAGGGGACTAACATAGAGTCCGGTGCTAGGCGTAGAATCTTCGGAGCCTGACCGCGTTCCATGGGTTCGGCTCGAGTCGACTAGTCGATGCATCCCACAGTCGGTACGCTCCACCGGTCAGAACTTGGTCAATAATGAAGGGACCTTCCCATTTGGGCTCGAGCTTGTTCTTTTTCTTATCCGGTAGGCGTAGAACTAGTTCGCCAATGTTATAAGTTTTGGCCCGTACTTCTCTGCTTTGGTATCTGTGAGCCTGTTGTTGATAAAATGTGGAACGGGCTTTGGCTACGTCGCGCTCCTCCTCCAAGGTGTCCAGACTGTCCTGACGATCGAGCTCGGCTTCTCTTTCTTCGTACATGCGCACTCGAGGTGAGTCATGAATTATGTCACAGGACAAGACCGCCTCTGCGCCGTACACCATAAAGAACAGTGTATATCCGGTACTACGATTCAGCGTAGTCCACAGCCCCCACAGTACGAAGTCGAGCTCCTCTACCCAGTGCGTGTCAGACTCCATTAAGGAACACACTAATCTGGGTTTAATGCCACTCATTATAAGACCGTTTGCTCGCTCGACTTGACCGTCGGTTTGTGGGTGATAGACTGAAGCATAATCGAGCTTGATGCCCATTTTGCTGCACCAGAGTTTTACCTCTCGGCCGTGAAGTTCGTGCCATTTTCAGTGATGATGCTGTGGGGGACGCCATAATGGTGTACAACCCCGGATATGAAGTCTATCACCGGTCCGGATTCGGCTGTTTTAACAGGTTTGGCCTCTATCCATTTGGTGAATTTATCCACCATGACCAGTAAGTATTTTTTCTTGTGGGTTCCCCCTTTAAGGGGTCCAACCATGTCAAGCCCCCATACCGCAAAGGGCCATGTAATGGGGATTATTTGGAGGGCAGTGGGTGGCATGTGGCTTAGATTTGCAAAGAGCTAGCAACCGGCGCAACGTTGGACCAAGTCCTGTGCGTCTGCCCGGGCTGTTGGCCAATAGAATCCTATGCGGAAGGCCTTGCTTACAAGGCCGAGAGCTTCTGAATCCGGCGTTTACTGCCGTGCTCTTCGGGCTGTCTTCTTTATTCCGGCGCTTATTATTTTTGTTGCGTCGTGATTTCCCATTTTCATCTCTAACTTTGGATGTACTTGGGTCGCTGGTGCTGCATCTGGCCAGCCAGCTGTCCTCACCCGCGCAAAAGCGGGTCATGAGGCTTGTTAATGCTGCCATTGTTCTCGGCTTTTCTTGGCCGAGGTGTCCGGCAAGCCATTCGTCGCGGATGCTATGCTTAAAAGCTGCCAAGGCTTCGACGTCCAGACAGTCGACTATTTGGTTCTTTTTAGTAAGAAACCTGTTCCAAAGCTTTCGGGCTGACTCTCCGGGCTGTTGAGTTATATGACTCAAATCATCTGCATCCGGAGGCCGGACATAAGTCCCTTGAAAATTGGCCCAAAAAGCATCTTCGAGCTCTTCCCAACTTCCAATGGAGTTGTCGGGGAGGCTTTTAAGCCAGTGCCGAGATGGCCCTTTGAGCTTGAGGGCTAAGTACTTGATGGCGTGGAGATCATCTCCTCGCGCCTTATGGATATGGAGGATATAGTCCTCAATCCAGACCCCAGGGTCTGTTGTTCCGTCGTATGCCTCTATGTTTACGGGTTTGAATCCCTCTGGGAATTCATGGTCCAGCACCTCATCGGTGTAACATAAGGGGTGTGCGGCACCCCTGTATCTGGGTTTACCGTGTTGTTCGGATGTTTGTTGTGTTGCATCGTATGCTGGAGCGCGCTTGCGTGGTCCATAGATGGATCTGGTTGCGCCGTCCTTCTGACGCGAGCCCTCGCGTGGAATGCGTATTGGCTTATGTGCAGTGTTGTTTGCCGCCCTATGTTGGTCGTGAGGTCGTCTATCCGGCCAGGTGGCCATTTTAATTTTTGGTTGCGGGGGATCTTAGGCCTCCTCATCAAATTCAGGTAGCAACTTCCGCTTTGGGTAGCTCTTGGTGGGGCAATTACCGCCGTACTTCACTACTGTATTGAGTACTTTACTCCATCTGATTTTAAGTGTGTCTTGCGCAACCTTGATCCTTCGCTTCTGCTTTTTTAGACTCCTCGTGGTGGCAACGAGCCTTTGAGGGTCATTCAATTGCTCCGGGTGTCTGTCCAGTGTGATATCATCCGGACTGTTATCTTTGACAGAATCGGGTTGTTCGGTTTGATTCTCCGTGTTGCCGTGGTCCGGCGATGGTTCACCCTGCTCTAACGCTGGGTCTGTATGATTGTTGTTTCTGCCGAGGCGCGATTTGGAGCGGAGCTTACGCCGCCGCTTTGACTGCTTCTCGAGGGGACAACCCTTCATTGCATCCTTCTGTTCCTCGTGGTCATTTTCTATTGGTGTGTCCACCATGTATACGTCATGTGATGAAGTGGGCGTCCAGTGCCCTGTGGGCAGTGGTTCTTGTTCATCTCCTGCATCGTTGTCCATACCGTCGATGTCTTCGGAGTCGAAGTCGAGCATGTCGGTTAGGTCATCGACACTGGCTACTAAGTGGGTGGTGGGTGGGTGGTGAATTTTGACGCCATCTGCATCCCAATCCTGCCGGACATAGTTCGACCAGGATTCTCCTGACAAGGAGAGAGAGACCTTAATGAGTTCAGTATGTCGCTAAGGGGCGAGTGCTGAAAAATATCCGCACAGGTAAACTCCATGACCGGTGCCCAATCGGATTCGCTAGGAACGGGCGCCGGCGGTTCGGAGTCCGTGGCCGGAGAGAGATCCGACAGTTTGTCAACAGGGCTCTCATGCAGAGTAAGGTCGATGTTCGGCTCGATCACCGATGAGGGTAAGGCCTCCGTGGAGGGGTCCATCCACCCGTCCATGGACGGTGCAACTGGCTCCGAATTGAGGGCCAGAGCGGCTGCCGGTGCGATCTCCTGAACGCTGTCGGATGGTAGAGCTAAATCGTACTCATCATGACCGCGTGACGCACAAGGCAAAGGCTCGAATCCATCGAAGATCAAGTCTCCGCGGATATCGGCCGTGTAGTTTAAGCTTCCAAACCTGACCTGATGGCCAGGGGCGTAGCTTCCAATCTGCTCCAGATGGCCAAGCGAATTGGCCCGCAGTGCAAAGCCGCCGAATACAAAAATCTATCCGGGGAGAAAAGTCTCACCCTGGACTGCATCACTAACGATGATAGAAGGAGCCATCAAGCCTAATGTCGACAACACAGAGGAACTCTTAATGAAAGCACCAATGTCGGTGTCAAAACCGGCGGATCTCGGGTAGGGGGTCCCGAACTGTGCGTCTAGGCGGATGGTAACAGGAGGCAGGGGACACGAAGTTTTACCCAGGTACGGGCCCTCTTGATGGAGGTAAAACCCTATGTCCTACTTGATTAATATTGATGATATGGGCAGTACAAGAGTAGATCTACCACGAGATCAGAGAGGCTAAACCCTAGAAGCTAGCCTATGGTATGATTGTATGTTGTCCTACGGACTAAAACCCTCCGGTTTATATAGACACCGGAGGGGGCTAGGGTTACACAAGGTCGGTTACAAAGGAGGAAATATGCATATCCGTATTGCCTAGCTTGCCTTCCACGCCAAGTAGAGTCCCATCCAGAAATGAGACGAAGTCTTCAATCTTGTATCTTCATAGTCCAGCAGTCCAGCCAAAGGATATAATCCGGCTGTCCGGAGACCCCCTAATCCAGGACTCCCTCAATCGCTAACCTACAAACCAGAATCAAAATTCCTGTAGAAGTTTGTGATAAACAGACACCATCCCTATTCAACGTAGAAAATTTTGTGCTCGGTACAAATCTTCAGAAGGGTGACGAGACGGTGGCATTAAGGTCGTCTGGATGGGAGAATTATCCCTTGACGTACGAGCGGATAAAATATGCTGCCCTCGATGCCCGTGTGAGTTTCGAGATAGCTGCAAGGTCCAAAGAGCTTGTTGCGAAGCCGTCTCCCACAGAGAATGAGAACAAGAAGAAGAAGAAGAAGAAGAAGAAGAAGAAGAAGAAGAAGAAGAAGAAGAAGAAGAAGAAGAAGAAGAAGAAGAAGAAGAAGAAGAAGAAGAAGAAGAAGAAGAAGAAGAAGAAGAAGAAGAAGAAGAAGAAGAAGAAGAAGAAAAGGCTGCACCAGCAGGAGGTCATTATGGATGGATGAACTATTTCCTCTCTTGTAAAAAAATTTATTCCCTCTCGGTGTATATTGATATAGATGGACTATTTCGATGGTGTGCATGTCTTTAGAACAGAGTAGTAGCGTGGGTCCGCTTAACTATAAGGAAGTATTTATCCGCATATATAGCTTTCTCCGCTACTCCTTCTAGTGATCCGTATGCAGTGCATGTGTCCGTAGACATGACAACTTCTCCATGTAAGTTCAACTACGGCGACCATCACGTTTTATCTTGTGATTCCCACGACGCCTCTCCAACCCACGGCACCACGCCCCCCGACGTGCGCCTCACCCCTCTCGGCCGCACCGCCCCTCTGCCTTTGTGTGCATGACATGTGGGCCACCTAAAATGCGGCGAGCATCAAGTTTCTACCACAGCCACCCGCGATTCCCACGACGCCGCTTGAACCCATGAAACCACACGTCCCCCGACCTGCGGCTCACCCCTCTTGGCCCACTGCCCCTCTGCCTATGGGAGCATTACATGTGGACCAATCACCTATCGGGTCCACATGTTATTGACTCAAAGGTAGGTGTAGTAAGGCACTGAAGCTCAGTCCCGACAGCCCTGAGAGGGAAATGTAACTCCTGCGCCAGGGCTTGTGGTGCTCCTGCAGCACGAACTCATGCCAAACTCGAGATTTGTTTCTTTACTATACATGCACGCAACGATTTAAAGGACACTGTAATCTCAACATGTGATGGGGAGCTCTAAATTTGAATTTGAAACTTATAAAATGAAAAGATTCAAAACAAATAAACTGGGAGAGAGGGAGTATATCATAGGATGTGTCCCATACAAAATAAGTCCCCTGGTTTGTCACCGCGCAGAAGCGGTTAGAAAGGAGCACAACGTCTTCCTACTCGTACGGCAACAAATCGTCCGCAGACAGCATGGTCCGCCTTTGACCGCCATGTGCAAGGTTCGTGCTATCTTATTCAATCTCACTGTGGTTCCATCGTACCAATTCATGCGGTGGCCCGTTGCATGGCTCATCCCAATGTTGGACAAAGGTTCTACGGGAACGGTTTCACCGTTGTAAATGTTGTGCAAATTGATGTTGGTACCCTCCCGTACATATGCAAGCCAATCTCCACTCGCACCGAGCCTAACCTGTGAAACAGTGGGCAGGGGGAGAATTAGGAAATGGACACGGAAGTAGTCTTTATAATGCATTTACTACGTGATCAAACTCATCTTACCTGCTCATCGGAGGAAATCCGAGTGCCCCTCAACGTCGGCATCTCAAGGGGCGTCAACTTGCAACTACGGCCACGCCGCGCTGGAGAGACCCCCAAGGAAACATCCTCGTGCGTTCCACGGAACATCAAGATGCATTTGTATGAGTAGTATATCTTTTGAGAGAAAATATGAACGAGGGAAGGCCTCTAGAGATAGAGATGGACACTACTACTACCAATGTGCTGGCCCGTGCGTTGCAATGGATCCAAAGTAGTAGAATAATACTTGTTCACGTGCTTGAAATATAAACACTCTAGTTTTCATATACATGTGTCAGCAGACATGACAGCTTGTCCATGGAAGTTGAACCACGACGACCATCATGTTTCTTGTTTCTACCACTAAGCCATTGAAGTTCGGTCCCATGAGCCCCGAGAGGGAAATGTAACTCCTGCGACAGGCCTTGTGGTGCTCCCGCAGTACGAGCTCGTGCCAAAACTGGAATTTGTTTCTTACTACTACCAACTAGTACTAGTAAGGTACACATGCATTGCACGCATGAGATTCTGGTGGTTTGTGCATTATGCTTCTACATGTGGAGCTTTCTGGATTCTAACATGTGGCAAAATCTGGTGGAATGTAAGTTTAGGCAAGTTTGATTAACTTAGGCGAGTGTTTGATTCAAGCCACACCTTAGGCAAGCGACACTAAGGCCCCACATGACATACACACAAAAAATGTGGCAAGATTCCCTTAGGCTTGCCAACTTGTTTCTCTCGTTTTAAAGAATTAATAACTTTGCCTAAGCTTAGTTGTGGCAAAGTTAGGGTCTGTTTGATTCAAAGGATTTTCATAGGATCTTTGAAGGATTAGAATCCTTATGAATTTTTCCTACATTGGTCGTTTGATTCATAGGACTGAATCAGGTAGAATATTTTCCTAAGGATTCATTTGTACTACGTTTCACAGGAATTCTAACATGCACTCCAACCTCTTGAAGAAATCCTTTGTTTTTCATGTGACACAATCAAACAAACTCAAATCCTATAGGGATCCAATGAACATGCCATTCCAATCCTACTTTTTTCCTATTCCTGTGTTTCTGCAATCCTATGAATCAAAGAGGCCCTTAGTCATGAATTAAGTTCAACCATGGAGTCTTCTAGATTATACATGTGGCAGAATATGGTGGATGATATCCAACGGCCAGTAGTGCTCGGATTTGCCATCTTTGTACCGTCCTATTGGCTTCATCCAACGACCAACTTTCAAAGTTTTTCACACACTATATAGGGGGTATAGATATAGATGTGTCGGTCCGTTGCAATGGATCCAAAGTATATATATCTATTTAGTGGAGTGCACTCTAAACACATTATCTATTTATTTTTCTCTAACCTTCCGTAGCCATGCAACCAAGCCACATAAGATTCATGGGTGCCCCCACATCATATTATTCATACAACGTTGATTGAAAAATAGATAAATCACCCAAAACAAGATCTTCCCGTTTTTTTTCCTACGATGTTGTGCCGTGCACGTACCTACTAGTTGTATAGTGGTAGTACTAGTAATATAGTATTTGGAGTACAAACTTGGTACTAGTAGGAGTAGTACTAGTACGGAATGCTCCTACTCTATCAACAAGCCCCGCCTGACACCAAATTTCTTCGCTTCTGTGCTACAGCTAGATCTTCCCCTCGTTTCTTTTTTCCAACCCGGCAGCGGGAGGAGTGTCGGTTTGCTCAACGGCGGTCCCACATGAAAGTGAAAATGCTAGGCAACACGCCATCCCTAAGCCATGTGTCGTGCCGGACGGGCCATGTTGTACTCCCGATTCCCGGGCGTGTGGGGGTGCGACGCGAACGCGGCAGGCCTTTTCCTTTTACTAGCAATGTGCTCGTGCGTTGCGATGAATCCAAAGTAGTAGAATAGTAGTATTTGTTCACAAATTTGAAAGAAATCACTATTGTTTTTGATATACTCCTAATATATTACTCCCTCCGTACCTAAATATTTGTATTTTTTGGGATTTCAAATGGACTATCACATACGGATTATATAGACATATTCTAGTGTTCCTAGCAAGATGCCCGCGTGTTGCATGAAGTTGATGGAAAAGGTAAGCACAACTTATAAATTGACGGATGGAGTACTAGTTACAGTGATGCATATAATTAAGCAAAGGGATCGCACATGTCGGTATTGACAGGAATGAGAATGCAACAGCACAGAATTAAGGCCACGATGATGCGATCACATTGGTGGTTACAGAAGGCAAGAAGAAAGATGGATCCACGAACGTACGACCTCCTCCTCCTCAACTTAGTGCGCCAGGCCACCGACCAGCAGCTAAGGAGCGATGGCAGCTTCTTGAGGACGGTGAACTTGTTGCTGGTGGCAGCGATCATCTGGTCCAACTGAGAGTCGTAGTTGGCGTCGAAGGCGGCCATCCACCAGCCGGTCTCCAACACCGTCTGGAGACAATCCTCGGCGTCATGCCGCAAGCCGGCGTCGTGGACCATCTGGCGCAACCGCTGGCCGCTCACGAGCATCGCAGCCATGGGTCTGGAGTGAGCTCTTTTGCGCTTAGTGTAGGTGCTTAGGCAAATGCTTAGGTGCGTACGATGTGGTAGATGCATTGGAATGGAGGGGCGCCTTTATATGAGGGCAATGAGGGCAAACTGCGTTGCATTCACGTCGTGCAGCCTCTTTTCCCGGACCTCCTCCCATTACTTCCCTCATGCATTAATTGAAGTAGGATGCATTGGCCGTTCAACATATCGGGAACCGCTACTCCCTCCCTCGTCTACATTAAAGCCGTATCAGGAACTGCGCCGCCCGCTGTCAAATCGAATACTCCCTCCGTCTAGGTGAGTATTAAGTCATCTTACGAAAACCAAATAGTAAACACATAGGCGTGGTGCATTAACTCTCACGTTGTTTCTTATTTTTTGACATAAATAGAGGAATCAACCAAGAAGAGATGTGGGGCTTGTATGCTTTTAATGACTTGAGACTATCAAACATGACATGCAGTGGTCAGTTTGTTGCACAAGAACAAATACAACCCACGTCAGCACACACACATCTTATATAGCATCACATCCAATGGCTATAAAAGATGAATGAGACCAAATTATATCTCATCTAGATGAGTTCTAGCAAAACTTATTAATAATACTTAGTACTCCTGCGCCATGTATCATATATTAGTATCAGGTAGTACTTTATTTATTTATGAGGTATCCAGATGGCACTGCACCGCCAAGAAAACAGGGAAACATCAAAATTATGGACTACTTTTTTGAGTATGTTGGTAAGGTCCAGTCATAGTCACTTGTTGAAATCTCTAAAAAGACAAATACTCCCTCCGTCCGGAAATACTTGTCACCAAAATGGATAAAAGGAAATGTATCTAGACGTATTTTAGTTTTAGATACATCTCTTTTTATCCATTTTGATAACAAGTATTTTCGGATGGAGGGAGTATAGAATAGAGTTGGTGATGATGGTGTGCGTGCCATCCTGCAATATAGGCCGTCGGATTTATATCTAACGGATAGGAAAGAAACTATGGCAATTTTGCAAAAATATACCCACACGTCTCTCCACGTTCGCAAATAAGGCCTTCCCTCGTTCAACCTTTTCTCTCACAAGATAAACTACTCATACAAATGCATCTTGATGTTCCGTGCAACGCACGGGCAGCTAGCTTATTTCTTTTAAAATAGTTGCTGCGATAATTGGGTTGAAGTGATATGTTTTATGTCTGGCCCGAATGATTTCAGATTCACTAATAGTAACAAAGAAAAGGTTTCCTTGTTAATTAACAGAAAACAGGGTGAATACTATCACATGAGGCCGGTAAAAACAAGGCGCACTGGGTTCAGCGTCATCGTCACTACAGTTGTGCACATGTGAGAAGTCTACATATCAAGGGGGCTACCGAGCGAGGCACGGAGACACAATGTTTGAGAGAGAAACCAATTGACAGATTACGATCAGATCGAGTTGTCAC